>NC_079509.1:37812896-38100112 GCF_030052815.1 Hevea brasiliensis | reverse complement strand
AAGAGAAATAAAAAGAACTAAATAATAATAATTATTATTATTATTATAAAAGAGTATAAAAAGAGTTATTAATGGAAGATGACACATGGTAAGTTTTCAAAAAAGTATTTAGTAGTATTTCTAAAAATACCAAGAAAAAATTTAGCTTGTTTTACATAAATAATAATAAATAGATTAATTTAGATAACAAATATTTAGAATGCTAAATATAAATGCTTATCAGAATTTAATATAAATATTATCTATTTTACATTTCAAACTCATCACGAGAAGTCGGTTCAAAAAATATTTAAGCTCTATTTTAATAGAAGTTAAAAGAAATTAAAAGTGAATGATAGATTACTTTAATCCCTATTATATTGAAAAACGGTAACAAAAGAATTTAAATTTAATTTTACTATGATAATAAAATGCTTCTCATTTATTTAGTTATTTTAATTCAATAGCCATAATAATAATAATAATAATAATAATAATAATAATAATAATAATTAATAAGCATTAATTAATTTTATGAAAGTAAAATAAAAAAATATTAAATTATTAACATAAAAAATAATAGATACTAATTATAAATAAGTCAAATATCTATATTTTATTTTTATAACTTTTTATATAGACTATACTTTTTATCTCTTAAAATTTTTAATAAAGATTTCACAATAAAAAAAATTAAAAATATAACAATATAATAAAAATACGTATTAAAGATATTAAATAATTTAAGGTTGATTAAATAATATGCTACAGTTGATTATGAGATCACAGAATGGTAATTGTCAATTTTTTTAAATTAATGGTGTCCATGTTGACCTTCTATTATTATTATTGTTGTTGTTGTTATTGTGTTATTAAATTATTTTTTATTTTAAACTATTATTATTATTATTATTATTATTATTATTATTATTATTATTATTATTATGGTGGTGACATGTAGTAAATAATATTTTTACATAAATGAAATTATTAAAAAAATAATATAAATAACTTTTAAATGTTGTATTTAATTAAAAAAAGTTTTAATTTTTAAAAATTAAATTTTAAAGAAAATAAATTTAAATTATAAATGTTAAAGAGTCGAATTATAAATAATATTGATAACTAAAGAGAAATAAAAAATAAATAATTATCAACTGTAAAAGAGTATAAAGATAGTTATTAATGAAGATGTAATACATTAGCAAATTTTCAACAAAGTGTCACATGATATTACCTTGAGAATCATATATATATATATATATATATATATATATATATATATATATATATATATATATATATATATATAATTGCATGTATTATTATTTTTCTCTATACATAACATTTAAACCTCTCATAACTATCCTAAATCCTTTAAAACTCTCTCTCTCTCTCTCTCAAAATGTATAATTACTTTTTATGTGTATCTACTCCACTTATTGTTAGATATCAATTTAGATTCCATATGTTATTATTCTCTCCATATGCTACATTTAAAATTCTCTCATAATTATCTCATTCCTTTTCGATAACATGTTAAATTATAATATAATTTTTTCTTATTAATTTTATTTAATTAAAAGTAATTTAAAATTCAAATTTTAAATAATTAAGATAAATTAAACCATATTAGTGTAAAAATAATTTAGAAACTTTTTATATTATAACCTAAGTTTTATAGTTTTGATATTGTGACTTAATTTTTTTACTAAAATTAATATGAATATCTTTACTATGATGTGATTTAGAAAGTTTTTCTATATTATAATATAAATGTATGAAAGAGAGAAATATTAGCTTTGACCAAATTGCTATCATTTTTGAAATTAATTATAATTTTATTATTTAAATTAATTTTAAGGTTTGCAAAAATATAAATACTTAATTTATATTAAATATAAATTCAAATTTTAGTCCTATTTATACTTAACTTCAATTAAATATAAAATTTTCAAGAAGTAATCAACTAAAATAAGAAAATAATAAATAAAAAATAATTTGATCATATTACAATATTAAATAAAATACTTTATTAGTATCTGATTTTTCAAATTTATAGTTACAATTATTTATTTATGATACATATTTTATAAGTTGCCTTTTTTTTTTTAAGTTATTTTTCATCTAAGATTTTTTTTAATTGCTATGAAATAATATATTAATATTTATAAAATTATGAATATTAACTAAAATAAAATATTTAATGACTATAATTTATAAAAAGAAAATAAAAATAATATAAATCAATCAAAGATTATTATTAATTCTAAAATTTATTTGCATGAACAACTTAAAAGAATTTTATTTAATTTTAATTAAAGATAAAATACTAACAAAAGATTTAAAATAATTAAATTTAAACCTAATTAATTTATTTCTATTTATATTTATATTATTACAAGTATAATTTCTTAAAATTGTTATTATAGAGCTAGCATTATATAACTTATAAAATATTATTTTTTACATTAATAATAAATAAAGGAGTAATAGTAATAATATATTATTTAATTAGATTTATATTTATATTATTACATTATTAATATTTTCTATTTTTATTCTTTTCGGCATTGAAAATGGTGGTGTTTTATAGTTCTTACTCTTTTGAATGAAAAAAGGAATTGGAAATAAAGAGAGATATTGTAAGAACTAAACTGTATTGAACTAAATTTATCTTATTGTATTGATATAGTTTTAATTTTCTTTAATAACTGAATCAAGAATTATATTTTATCAATCATAGTGAATACCAAAAGAAATATAATTAAAGATGAAATAAATTTTATAAAAATATTTTTTTATTACTATTTCAGAAATATAATATAATTTTAATAAAATTAAAATTTAAACACGTAATACATATGATATATTTATAATAACAAATTCATTTCAAAAATTATTCTATTTTCTAATTCTACAAATAATTTTTTTACATTAATCTAGATATACAATTTCATTTTATAAGTATGTATTATTTTAAATTATGAAAATTAAAATAAAATATACACAAATCAAACTTTTTTAAAAAATTGAATAAATTAAATTAAATGAGCTTTACATTTATTATTAATTTATTTTAAATATTTCACCTATTTATATTTTTAAAAATTATTTTTTTATTATATTACATTTAAGTTTAAAATTAAGTTAATATTACATATTAATAATATAACACAACTTTCATAAAAATATGATCGAATAAAATAATTTTAAAATTGATAAATATTTATATTTATATAATTAATTGAAATGACATTAAATTAATATTTATAATTTAAATAATTAAATATAATATATATAATACTATGGTAATATTAAATAAAATATAAAAATTAATAAAATTATATAAAAAATTAATTCATGTGTTTTTATAACAAGTATAATAACAATATATATATTTCAATAAAGTAACAATAACATGTAGCTAAATTATTTATACTAAATATATTATATGCATGAAATTTAATTAATACTCATATAATATATAATTGTTAAAGAATCGAATGAAGTGTAATTTTTAAATTAATTTTAAGAAACATAATTAAAATTTATTTAAAATAAATTCTATGTTTGTGATATTTGAATGAAGATTATGTCAAAATGCCACAAGAAATCCCCACCCACTGTTTTCGTTGTCTTAAATCCAAAACCTGTTTTCTTTCTTTCCTCACGTTTCCTATAAACCCTCTCCTCTTTCTTCTTCCATAATTTTATTTCTTTCTATGATAAATACTTTCTCTGCGCTCTCTGCACTAGTTTATCTCTCGTTCTCTGGTCATCTCTCGTTCTCGGTCCATTAGCCATGGGACGTGGTAGAAAGCAGCAGCTACTAGAGTTAACCCTCGATATATCGACGGAACTGCCAGAAACCGACGGCAATTCCCAGGTGTTGTGGATCAGGAGGACATGGAGGCGGCGATGTTTTGCCACAGGAAAGGAGCAGTCTGCGGAAAATAAGAGCACTACAGTGTAGTGAAGAACACTACAGTGGACCTATTGAACAGAGAGGTGAAAAAGTGGAAAAAGTTGAAGACGAAAGCCCAGCGAATGGTCAGACATGAAGAGAAAGGTCAAGCTCGCCGCTCTTGGTTAGTGACCTTGGTGCTTTTATTATTTGGAAATTCTGAGAATAAGGTGTTTGGTGATTTTATTATTTGTAATTCTGAGATTGAGGTGTCTGGTGCTTTTACTATAAATTTTAAATAAGACTATGAAGTTGTGATTTGGAGATTTTAGATCTCTTTAAAATGAGTTTACTGTAAATTTTTTTTAATGGTTTTAAGGTGTTTGGAGATTTTTTTTAATGAAGTTGTGATTTGGTGCTTTTCTAATGGGTCTAATTTGTGCACCATGATGCATTTTTATAGGGTAAATTTCAATAATTATCCTTGAACTTATATGGTTGTAACACGTCTTTAAATTTTAAAACGAAACATAAAACTTCATAAATTTTTAAATTTTGCACAGTAAAATCCCTCTAACTTTTAATTACTAATTTTTTAGTTGAAAACTGATGTGAACAACTCCCACATGATTCTTAGTTAAGATTTCTCTCTCCTTTTTATTCAAATTGTAAAATTATTCTCTACTTTTGAAAAATTGTACATTTATAATAAGAAAAAGATTCAATTTACACATAACTTGAGAGAAAAGAGAAATATTGATTAAGCTCCACGCTAAACAGTTCAGTGTCTAAGCGAAAAATCGATAATTAGAGGTTAAAGGGATTTCTTGTGTAAAATTTGAAAATTGAAGGATTTTATGTTACATTTTTAAGTTGAAGGTCTATAATGTTATACTAGATAAGTTCGGGACGATTGTCAAAATTTATCTCACTTTATATCCCAAAAGTCCCAATAGCCATTCTTAAAACCAATTACAAGGGCTTGGCTCTCTTTCCATGCTTATATGTCTACTGCTTTATTTTCATTTCAGTTTGTACAATACTTGAACTAAGACACTTTTAATGTGAAATTAAATATAACAAAGCAATATCATAGAATTGCTTGTAAATAAGCGTCTTACTATAGTATAGTCATGGTCAATATAGTATTGTGGTATAGTCATGGTACCTACATTTTATCATGTTATAAGCTGGAGAATATACTTGACAGCTTGGTGTAAACAATTCTATGGCTTTGCCTTTTGGATAAGAAATGATACTTTTGTTTAATCCATTAAAGGCATTGTTATATTAGCTATGTGATGCGAACCTCAAGAGCGATGTCTTAAAACCCACGAATAGGTTTGTTTTATAATCCCAAGAAAGCCAAAATCAAGTTCAAGCGCTAAGAGACATTTTAACCTATCAATTATAGAAAATTGAAAACCAAGATAATTCAAGCGTAAGATTAAGAATTCTTGATCCAAAGTTTATTATCAAATAAGAACCAAGAATATCGAGTTGTTAAATCCTACAATATTAATCACTCGGATAATTTAGTTTAGTTCAAAAGAACTTAGAAAAATCCTATCTTTTATTAATTTTATCAAAGTAATGTTCAGTGAAAAAGTATTAAGTTAGTCTTGTTGATATGAATGCACTAACTCTACCTCAAAAGCTAACTCACAAGGAGGTTTGAAAACTGGATATATATCACTCAAAATCTCCTTACAGAATTGATGTGGGACATCACCTATATATGTTGAAACCTAAATCTCCAAACTAAAAAAAAAAGAAAAACCTTAGAAACTAATAAAAAGTGAGTAGGTTGCACTCATACCTAAGGCCAAAAACACTTAAATAACGCCAAAAGCACATAAATTTAATAAAAAAAAATTAAATAAAAAATTCAGACCTATCCTAGATAAAAAAAAAAAACTGAAAATTAATCCAGCTAAAATGCCAAGAGAACCTCCAAAAAAAGAATTAAGACAAGAAATTAATTCGGTAAAAGTAGAATTACATCACTTAAAAGAAAGGGTAGTCTTACTTGAAGTAAAATGATTCTCACTAATAGTGGCGAGAAGAAGAGGAAGAAGACAAGGTTGAAGATAATACTAAGAGTATTAATAACTTTCAGTATGTTAATCGGATAGATCGAGTTATCCCTCACAAATGGCATAATAGAATTACCATACTAGTTCAAAAGAAGTACTTATTTAGTACCATAGCCTTAATAGATTAGCGCGATTTGTCTTTGTATAAATGAAGGATTAGTACCCTCAAAGTATTTCTCTAAAACTATAAAGGAGTTACATACGTGACGGTAACAAGATGAGTGTTAGGTAATACGTGACAAGTTTTTAAGAAAAATGCCACATGTCATTTACTGGAGAATATCTCTTTGCTTTATATATATATATATATATATATATATATATATATATATATATATATATATATATATATATATATATATATATATATATATATATTAACAAAATTCCTATGCTATGCATGGATTAATATGCGATTTAATTTTTAATTATTATTTAAATAATAACAAATTATTATTATTATTATTATTAAATTAATTTTTACTCAAATTACTTACTTATTTAATTTAATTTAATAAATTTTCATTAGTATTTTTTTAATTAATTAATGATATACTTAATTAAAATACCTCATTTAATTCTTTTTTATATAAATTAATCATAATTTTTACAATTACTTTATTTAAAATATAATAATTACTTTATTCAAAAAATAATTTAAATATTATGAAATTTTTATTTACATCTTTCTCTCTTTCTGTTTCTATTATACATCTCTCTCCCTTTATTCTACATCTCTCTCTCTCCCTCTCTCTCTCTCTCTCTCTCTCTCTCTCTCTCTCTCTCTCTCTCTCTCTCTCTCTCTCTCTCTCTCTCTCTCTCTCTCTCTCTCTCTCTCTCTCTCTCTCTCTCTCTCTCTCTCTCTCTCTCTCTCTCTCTCTCTCTCTCTCTCTCTCTCTCTCTCTCTCTCTCTCTGTGTAATAACCTATATTTTTAAAATATAAATTTTATATTTTTATATAGTATCTAAATATTATTTTAATATTATCTAACTAACTTATAATTTTTGTAAAAATTTCATTTATATATTTTTTTAATGTTATTTCTAAACATATTTTATAAAATTATTTAATAATCCAATTTCAATTGAAATGATTAGTTTTAAGTATTAATATCAAATCAATTAACAAACTATATTATTGCATTATTGTTAACCTTGGTCTTAAGATTTGATTCATTTTTATTATTTTGATTATTATTATTATTATTATTATTATTATTATTATTATTATTATTATTATTATTTATTTTCTTTATTATTTAATTATACACATATTTGTATTTTGGAACACAATTGAAAAGAATTTTGGACTTATTTGAATACAACCAAAAAGTTCAAGGACTGAAAGTGTAATTAAAAGTAAAAACAAAAAACAAATTTTAAAATTGTGCAACAGACCCCCCGAGTCTCCCTCTTCCTCACTTTCCTCCCTCCCCTCACCCATCTCATCTTCTCCGGCAACGAGGAGCGCTGGCCAGCAGCACCTGCACCATCAGATGATGGTGGCATGATGCAAGACGGCGATGGCGACAACTTGCCGGTGAGCAAATGAAGAGAGAGGAGAGAGAACTGAATCTTTAAGGCTATTTTCTGGCCATTCCGGCCATCCTTCGGCCACACCATCGGTCCAGATTGATACCCCTCGCCCCATGGAAACATTCCCGACCAGTGGCAGCTCCCATGGTCTCTGGATTCACACAAAATGAGGAGAGAGAAAATGGGTCTTTTTCGAGCTTTCCTATCAGATTTTTAACAATCCAATCATTAACTGTCGGATTGATAATCTGAGACCACGGATGGACTTAGTGCATCGAGACCTTCGAGATGGACTAACCCAGCTCTGATTGGACACCATTTGAAAAAGGCGATCATCGGACAATCTAGATCGCTTAATGAGATTTTTGACTCTTTTCAATGTCCGTAAATTAAATATAATTATATGATAATTATTAATAATTTTTTAGCTTTGTTTAGGTGTGATCGAATCAGCGATAGCTCACTAGCACTCGGGATCGAGTTTTTGATCCGGTCTAGGTGTTTGGTTAGCTGTCTCAGAAAGAGGTCGTGTTTACAATCATTCCTAGTGTTTTGGGCGTCTGAATGTGCACGAGTAGCGAGAATTTGCGAAGGTAGTCTCAAACTTAAGTTGTATAGTTTTACCTTGGCAAGCTAGTGATAAATCTGTAAAATACTCTAGCTTAGAAAATTTTAGTAAAATGACTTTAATTAATGTAAGGATGATGTGGAGGACCTTGGAATATTTTTATAATTTTTAAAGTGCTAAAAATAAATATTTAGGCTGATTGAAGAGTTGGGGACTGAGCTAGAGTTTGGAGGATTGGACTGGATTAGGATCCTTGTAGGCCACTGGATGGACATTATAATTGTTGTTGTCGACTGAGGCCTGTTTGTTCTTTGTCATTACATTTTCTTGTGAGAGAGTTAGGTCAATCATAAAGAAGACTCAAAATTTCAGCAAGACCTTAGAAAATTAATCTTATTTCTTTGATTAAATTAATTAATTAATTCTATCGATAAATTTGATAGAGGTTAATGTATTTGTCTAGGTAATCGGTGTGGACCAACCTTTTTCTCCTTTCATTTAGATTTGTAATTAAATCGACAGTCTATGAGTTGAATATTGATTATTTTGTAATTTCAATAATAATTATATATATTATATATATATATATATATATCTATATATATATATATATATATATATATATATACAGCATGCTCATGCATTCTATATATAATTAATAATGCACATAAATAGTTAATATATTATCGGAATTTTGATTGCTACATATTTAATTATTGTTATGTAATTATAATTGCCACCCTGAAAATAATTTAAAGCTCTGTGTGTCTTTGGCATGAATATGGTGTGGTTATGGGTACGGGTTGGATTGGTAGTCGGAGCTAGAGATTGACTCACTTGGACTCGATCCTTATATATGGATTAGTTGGGAAGTGCGGCTTTGAGTTAATCTTGTGACTCACGCACTTGGATTAATAAGTGAAAGTCAGGTTTGAGTTGATTTCTTTGGTAGGTATTAAATTAAGAGAGCTATATAGGAGATCAGCTTCTATATCTATATATTAATGTGATACACCGGATGTGTGAGTAGCTCCAAATTAACTTCTCGTATGAATATTGAGTGAATTATATTTTTTATGTGTTGGGTGTGCATTTCATGGCAGGATTATACTAGTTTTATATAGTTATAAAAATTGCATCTATAATCAATATCTAAACTCTATAAGTCGAACACTCATTCTTATTCAAATATTTTCTCAGTTATAGGAGGAGTGAATATTGCTTGCATTCGGAGACTAAATGGGTAGGAGAGAAAAGTAAGGAAGTGGGTAATTCGAGTACAAATTGTGGTTTCTTGGAAAGGAGAGAAGCAAGAGCAGTGGGTATAATCATAGACGGGACATTGAAAGGCGCAGATAGTAAGTGTGAAAAGAGTAGGAGATAGAATTATACTAGTAAAGCTAGTACTAGACGGAGAAACAATAAATATAGTTAGTGCTTATGCCCCACAAATAGGACTAGGCAGTGAGAGTAAACAAAGGTTTTAGGAAGATATGGATGATTTAATGCAAAGCATACCGAATGAAGAGAATGTTTTCATTGGTGGAGATTTGAATGGACATGTAGGAAGTGATAGGCAAGGTTATCGGAATGTTCATGGAGGTTTTGGTTTTGTGATCGAAATGAGGAGGAAAAAGCATCCTGGATTTTGCTATGGCATACGACCTAATACTAGCAAATACCTACTTTATAAAAAGAGAGTCACATTTAGTGACTTTCAAAGTGGGCAACATAGAAGCCAAATCGACTTCCTCTTAACCAGAAGACAAATGAGCTCTATGCAAGGATTGCAAGGTCATTCCAGAGAGGCTTTAACAAGTCAACATAGGTTGGTGGTCTTGGATGTCAAGTTTAGGAACATTTCAAGTAAGGTCGGAAGAAATAGTGTAGCTCAAACAAAGTGGTGGGAGTTCAAAGGAGTAAAGCAAGTGAAGTTCAAAATGAGCTTCTTGAGTCCAAGTATGGAAGCTAGATATGGAGGCCAATGATATGTGGATACAGATGGCATCAAAGATTAGAGAAGTAGCTAGAAAAGTACTTGGGAGTCTAAAGGACATGGACCACCCTCAAAAGAGAGATGGTGGTGGAATGAGGAAGTACAAAAGGCGTGAAGAGAAAAAGGGAATGGTATAAGAAATTACCTAAATGTGATAATAATGAGGCATATGAGCAGTACAAGATAGCAAAGAAAGAGGCAAAAGGCGATTAGCCAAGTAAGAACACAGCCTTTGAAAAGTTATATGAGAAACTTGGAACTAAAGAAGGGGAGAAAGATATTTATAGATTAGCAAGGAGTAGAGAAAGGAAATGTCAAGATCTCAATCAAGTTAGGTGCATTAAGGATAAAGAAGGAAAAGTGTTGGTGAAAGATGAGGACATTAAAGAAAGATGGAGAAATTATTTTAATGATCTCTTTAATAATAGTCAAAATGGAAATAGCGTGAATATAGATTATAGAATAATAGAAAAGAATGTGAATTATACTAGAAAGATTAGATATTTAGAAGTAAATGAGGCACTTAAGATAATGAAAATCGATAAACTCTGTGGACTTGATGGAATACCAATTGAAGTGTGGAAGTGTTTGGGAGATATAGAAGTGGCATGGTTAACTAAATTGTTTAATAAGATTCTAAACTCAAAGAAAATGCATGAGGAATGGAGAATGAGTATTTTAGTACCTGTTTTTAAAAATAAAGGAGACATACGGAGTTGCTCAAACTATAGGGGAATTAAACTCATGAGCCATACTATGAAGTTGTGGGAGAGAGTTATGGAACATCGACTACGTCATAACACTTCTATCTCTCCCAATCAATTTGGCTTCATGCCTGGTCGTTCAACTATGAAAACGATCTTTCTCATTAAAAGCCTGATGGAGAAATATAGAGATGTGAAAAAAGATCTACAAATGGTTTTTATCAATTTGGAAAAGGTTTATGATAGTATTCCAAGAGTTGTTTTATAGAGAGTGTTAGAACAAAAGAGGATATCTATTAGGTACATACAAGTATTGAAAGATATGTATGAAGGAGCAACTACTATTATGCCCACAGTTGAAGGAGACACAAGAGATTTTCCTATCTCAATTGGATTACACTAAGGATCACCATAAGCCCTTACCTTTTACATTAGTTTTAGATGAACTGTGAAACATATACAAGAGAGTATTCCTTGGTGCATGATGTTTGCGGATGATATTGTTCGATAGATGAGACACGAGAAGGAGTCAATAGGAAGCTAGAACTTTGGAGAAGTACTCTAGAGTCAAAGGGTTTTAAGTTAAGTAAAGCGAAGACGAATACATGCATTGCAAGTTCGGTGAAGGCCAACCGGTGATAGGGAAGGAGTTAGTTTGAATGGAGTGGCAGTCCCAAAGTAATCACTTTAAATATCTAGGCTCGATCCTTCAAGTAGATGGGGATGTGAGGAGGATGTTAGTCATAGGATTAAAGCGGGATGGTTGAAGTGGAGGCGTGCCACGGGAGTTTTATGTGATCGTAAGATTCCCAATAAATTAAAAGGAAAATTTTACCGCATGACCATACGACCAGCTATGATATATGGTAGTGAGTGTTGGGCACTGAAATAATCGTATGCACCTAAAATAAGAGTTGCAGAGATGAGAATGTTAAGGTGGATGAGTGGCCATACTAGATTAGATAAAGTCCGTAATGAGAGTATTAGAGAAAATGTAGGAGTGTTGCCAATTGAAGATAAGTTGAGAGAAGGAGATTGATGTGGTTTGGTCATGTGAAGCATAGACATACAAAGGCTCCAGTTAGACAAGTAGAACACATTAGGTTAGATGATACAACGAAAAAAAGAGATAGACCTAAATTGACTTAGAGGAGAGTAGGACAACATGACCTATAAGCATTATACATTTATGATGATTTAACCTAAAATCGTTTAGAGTGGAGAAAGCGAATCCATATGGCCGACCATAAATTTTTGGGATAAAGGCTTAGTTGAGTTGAGTTGAGTTTATAGGAGGAGTGACTTTATATCTTTAAGTTTAACATGCATTTTTCTTCGCAGGTTGTGCTTATTAGGTACGAGGTTATTATGTCTATTTATTTATTGGGTTGTTAGTTTGTTTAATAACTAGAGCTTCGCTGTAACATTGGTTTATGTATATGTTGTGTTACTTAATGAAAAATTTATGATATTAAATAGTTTGTACATGTTGAGTATCAGGGTTGAGCTGGGCTCCCCTTGTTTTGGCTTCCTGATAGAAATTGGGTTAAGTTGTCCCAAACAAATTTATAATACTTTATTTTATTTTATTTGCATGTTAAGCCTTAATTTTGGTTTTGATTATTGGTTTGAGAACAGCGAGACTTACTATTGGCCTCGGGGGCTTTATGCTGATCCAAGTCCTAGTGCCGATCTGACTCAGAAATAAGGTCATGACACACACTCTCTCTCCCCCTCTCTTATACCTCTCCTCATCTTTCTCTCTCTGTCTCTCTCTCTCTCTCTATTATCCCCCTCTCTCTCTCTATTACACATCGCTATTTCTCTATCTCTCTTTCTATTGTATCTCTCTCTCTATTATAGATCACTCTATTTCTCTTTGTTGTACATCTCTCTCTCTTTGTCTCTAGTGTAAATCTCTCTCTCTCTCTCTCTCTCTCTCTGTCTCTCTCTCTCTCTCTCTCTCTCTCTCTCTCTTTTCTCCCCTTTCTCTCTCTATTGTACATCTCTCTTTCTCCCCTCTCTCCCTCCCCCTTCTCTGTCTTTCTCTCTCTATATCTATATATATTATACATCTCTCTCTCTCTCTCTCTCTCTATTATACATCTTTCTTAATTGGCCTAATATTCAAAACAATCTAAAACTTTACATGTTTTTGCAATTATAGCTAAAACCTTTTTTTTTTTTGTCAATTTTGTCCTAATCTAAAAGTTTTCTATTTATTATGGCCAAGTCAAATATTATTTTTTTCAATATGTTATTGCTGACATGGCGGGTGATGTGGTGGGAATTTTATTTTCTTGCTGACATGGCAAAAATATTTTTATTATATAAATTGTTGCTGATGTGGCATAACTTTAATAATTAAAAAAATCCAACACTTTTTGACTTTTGTCAATTATAGCCAATTCTATAAGTTTATTTCATTTACAACCAATTAACTAATTTTGATGCAACTTGGTCAAAATTTAATATTTTATTACCTAATAAAATTATAAAAATGAATATTTATATTACTTAATACAATAAAAAAATAATTTTCCCCTCTCTCTCCCCACATGTTTTTTTATTTATTTAAAAATTAAAAATCCATGCAAAAATGTCAATAATAACAATATTCTTCATTTTGGCAAATAATAATAATAATAATAATAATAATAATAATAATAATACTAATAATAATAAACATGTGGTTGAATGTCTATATATTATTGAATGATAGTGGATGGGAGGAGAGAGAGATAGATATAGAGATACTATTTAAAGGGAGAAAGGTGGGTAGTGGGTGCACACGTACATATTATTGGATAACAATTGGTAGGAGGAGAGACAGATGGGTAGAAGGATATTTTCAATTTTAAATAAATAAGAATTTATCTATTTTCATAAATAAGTTCTCTATATATCACAAAGAGAGAGAGAGAGAGAGAGAGAGAGAGAGAGAGAGAGAGAGAGAGAAATAAGGGAATATTATTTTTTTGTTATACTAAATGATATAAATATTTATTTTTGACAATTGAATTAAGAAAAAAAATATTAATTTTCATCAAATTAAATAAAAATTAGTCAATTGGCTATAAATGATACAAACTTATAAGATTGGCTATAATTAACAAAAGTCGAAAAGTTTTAGATTTTTTAATTATTAAAGTTATGCTACGTCAGCAGTAATATATAAAATAATAATATTTTGCCACGCCAGCCACCATGTCAGTAAGAACATAAATGTTTCTGTCACGTCACCTGCCATGTCAGCAACAACAAATTAAAAAAAATGATATTTTTTGGCCGCGTCAGCACCCCCAATTTTTCAATTTTGATCGGGTCATAATAAATACTAAACTTTCAAATTAGGTCAAAATTAACCAAAAAAAAAGATTTTGCTATAATTGCAAAAACACGTGAAGTTTTGGATTTTTTTTATAACATTTGGCCTATAATTTAGTCAACCTTAAATTATTTCATATTTTTAATAAATATTTTTACTATGTTGTTATATTTTTAATTATTTTTATTCTAAAATCTTTGTTAAAAAATTTGAAAGACAAAAAGTATAATCTACATAAAAAGTTATAAAAACAAAATATAGAAATTTGACTTATTTATAATTAGTATGTAATGATTTTTATTTTAATAATTTGATATTCTTTTTGTTTTAGTTTCATTTATATATATATATATATAGTATTCCCAAAAGAAAATGGATATATTAATTTAATAATTTTAAAACTGATATTCTAAAATATTTTTATAATGGCCCATATTGGTCAAGTTGAATAGCCCATATTTTGTTAGGTCAATAAACTTCAAATTATTAGAATATAGGCTCACAAAATTATCTCTTTTAAGAATATAACAACTTAGTTGGGCGATTAAGATATTCTTTTTTAGTCTAGTAAAAGGTCTTATTCTAATTATATGCACCTAGGTCCACTAATATTCCATTATGTTGATTTTAAAATAATTGATAATATTTAATAATTTAAAAGTTTTTTTTTATTTGTCCAATTAAACAATAAAATTAATGAGCTCATATTCCACTAATTTTGTTCAATATTCTAAATTAATATAAAATAGACATTAATTAATGGCCCACATTAATGTTGGCCAACAATGTAATAAGGTCTATTTTAATGGTGATATCATTATAATTAATTTTTTTAATTTAGAGTATTGATATTATCTAAATGTCTGTTATTGGCCCAATAAAAAATATATTCATATTTAAATTACTAATTAACAAGTTGTAAAGTTCAAAATTTAATGATTATACTTACATTTAAAGTATTTTTTAGCAATAGAAAAAATTAAATTGTGAATAATTCACCTTAGATGATGGGCCAAATTACTAGGCCAGAAATGACGATTAAAATATCCTAATTTTTCAAAACTTTTAATTATTATATGAGTATTAAATATTTTTCCCTATATTTTTAAAATTAGTAACAAACCAAGCTATTTATTTCTCATCTTTAATTATTAACATTTATCTAATTAATTTTGTTCAAAATTTTTGCTTAATTAATTTTATTTAAATAAATTTTCTTTTGTTTTAATTGTAACTTTCAAATTAATTTATGGAAAATTATTTAAAAATATTTTTTAATTCTTTTTACAGATAAATGATGGAGATTATGGAGCCAATGCCACTGGACTATTCAAAGGACCAACCACAAGGGCAAGGGCCAAGGCACTACAAAGGCTAGTTCAAACTTATTGTAGCAAAGAACTTGAAAATAGAGAGCTCAACATGATAAGGGAACTCAAATGGTGATTCTTGCTCAAGTATTTAAGGATGAAGGTCACCAAGTGTCATGCTAAACAAACCCACCTTTTCATTGAAAGTGCCAAAATTCACAATTTCTTCAAGAGGCCTAAGCTTTCACGGCTTTGGCTTGCAAGGGAAGCTTCAGCACGGCATGGGTGTATTTTCATAGAAGAAAGCATCTGAAAATTTGGGCTGTAGGAGGCAACATGCCCCGGGCGTGTGATGAGGGAAGAAAACATGGCCTAGGATGTATTTTGCTAAAAACCACAATTTTGCTTATTTTGCCAAGGGTTACACACCCTGTGCATGTAAATAAGTGAGGCACATGCTCTGGGCATGCAGACTTTGGAGCCTACATTTTAGACGATTTTATTTTGGTTTTTTTGTAATTATTTTGATGTTTTTATAGGGTTTTATGATGTATTAGCAGCCACCTATAAATACCTTATGTTGCTAATTTTTTTGACTTATTTTTGATTATCAATTAAACATTGAGAGAGTTTTCTCCTCTATCGTACTTTATTGAATTTTTCTTCTTGACAAGTGTGATTGGCTTTCAAGGATTAATTACTTTGATATTCTTGGTTCTCTACCATAGGTTGGTGTTGGGTCTTGAATTCTTTATTTTCCTAATTGAATTATTTGCTTAGTTCTCTACCATAAGTTTGGTTTTGGGTTAAGTAATATCAAGAAAAATCTGATTGTGAGAGTTCTGCAGAATTGGATCAAATATCTTGAGGGTTCCTTGGCAAGTCAATTGGGGTCTCATCAATAAATTTTCACCAATTGTGATGGTAAGTTTTTAATTAATTGATGATATATTTAATTAAAATATAAATTTATGTAAAGTGATATTTTTTTTTTAGTACTTTACAAAAAATATATTAAATTAATGAAAAATAATATTACTCAAATAATATATAAATATAATATTTTTTGTAATTAATATAATAAAAAATTATTTTAAATTAATAATAATGAATTGAATTATTTAAATTTAACAATAATAAAAATATATAACAATATTATTAATTAAAAATAATATTTTATTATATTATTTTCAAAAATGCTACATCCTTATATTTTTATATTTTTGCAAAATGTTAAAACTATTTTTTCTATTAGTATTATATATTTTTTGTAAAAATTTTTTTTTCATAAAAATTATTATCGCTTCATATAAATTTATGATATAAAATATAAAAATTTCATAAAAATTAAATTTTTAAATAAATATAAAATATATGTATATAATCATTCCTGACCCCTTAAGACTGAAAGACCCCATAAAGTAACCGTGATCATGACTTGTTCACCCCGACCTCTCTCAAAGAACGTCAGGAACCTTTGTACATGGCCTATCGACCCGTGCAAGTGACGCCTCGATGCTAAATGATATGAATCTGCCTAACTCCACCTCAAAAGCTAGCTCGTAGGGGGAGGTTTGCAAACCCATAGATATAACCTCCAAGACCTCCTTATAGAACCGATGTGGGACGCATCAAGAAAATAATTTTTTTGAAAAAAAATAATAAAAAGATGGATAATTAAAATATTAGTTTGGGGTGTAGTTACACTGTCCTTAAAATAATTTTAATACAAGTCGCTATCTTTTAAAATGTAATGGACTCCTTCTAATACTATAGAAAATCAGGAATTAGTAGAAATATAAATAATTTTTTATAATTGAGACTAATAAATTTTGAATAAAAAATAATAATAAAATAAGTCAGATAAAGAATTGAACAACAAAATATGAGAAGAAAAAAAAAATTCTAACTAGAAAATTAATAATTTTATTATAATTGAATAATTATAATAAAAAAAAGAGAAAATTTAATGAAATTAAATTAATTAATTTTATAATTAGAGAATTAATAATTTTATCACAATTGAAAGCAATGGACTAATTATAATAAAAAATAGATTTGTAAAATATTTTTTCATAAAAATTGTTATCAATTTACATAAATTTATTATATAAAATATAAAAATTTCATAAAAATTAAATTTTTAAATAAATACACAATATATGTATATCATCATTTCTATTAATCTAATAAATTTTATAAAGATATACACTTAATTTTAATACCGTAACTTATTTTTTTCAATCAACTTTACTTGTAGTTATAATCATATTTATCATTTATTTTTGAAATTATACAACTATATAAAAATATAGTTGAAAAACGATTTTTGCATAAAAATATTATTATTAATAAAAATATGAAAATAATTTTGCTAAAAAAATAATAAAATGATGGATAATTAAAATATTAGTCCGGGGTGTAATTATACTATCCTTAAAATAATTATAGCACAAGCCAATATCATTCAGATTCAATGGATTCTTTTTTATATTATAAGGTATCAGGAATCAAAAGAAATATAAATAATTTTTTATAATTGAGACTAATAAATCTTGAATAAAAACAATAAAAATAAAGCAAATCAGTGAAAGAGTTTAAGAACAAAATATGAAAAAAAATTTCTAATTATAGAATCAATAATTTTATCATAATTGAAAGCAATTGAGTACTTAAATAAAAATAGAGAAAAATTAATGAAATTAAATTACTTATATTTTATAATTAAAGAATTAATAATTTTATTATAATTGAAAGCAACTGAATAATTATAATAAAGAATAAAAAATATTTAATGAAATTAAATTAATTATATTTTATAAATAAATTACCACTTGTAATCTTATAATGTCACATGGCAAGTTTTTGGAAGATTTTAGCCTGTACATTAATTATATGCAAACAGATTTAATTGAACCTTAGATTTCTAAAAGTGTAAGAAATATTGTCTACCACTAGGCTACATCTCACATTTGTTATTTGTATGTGTGTATGTATATATATAAGTATATAATCTGCATATTTTTTATATGAAAAATCATACTGTATATATATTTTTAAACTTGCAAATTTTATATTTTTAGTGTTAAATAAAAAAATTATATATTTTTACATATTAATGATATTTTTTAATATAATTTCAACATTGATAAATTGAAGTAAATGAATAAAATTTTATTATTACTCTCCTCCATATATTTTATTTTTTTATCAAGTGATAAAAATTTAAAATCTTACATTTTTATGACTTAATACTTATAAAATTAACACAAATTTATATTTTGTGTTATAGAAAGATATTGTCTATTATAAATTATAATAGATGAATGATATGTTAAATTATAATATAACCTTTGTTATTAATTTTTATTTAATTGAAAATAATTTAAAATTCAATTTTTTAAATAATTAAGATAAATTAAACCATATTAATGTAAAAAATAATTTAGAAACTTTTTATACTATAAACCTAAGTTTTTATAAGTTTTAAAAATTATTATCGCTTCATATAAATTTATGATATAAAATATAAAAATTTCATAAAAATTAAATTTTTAAATAAATATAAAATATATGTATATAATCATTCCTGACCCCTTTAGACTGAACGTCCTCATAAAGTAACCAGGATCATGACTTGTTCACCCCGACCTCTCTCAAAGAACGTCAGGGAACCTTTGTACATGGCCTATCGACCCGTGCAAGTGACGCTCTGATGCTAAATGATATGAATCTGCCTAACTCCACCTCAAAAGCTAGCTCGTAGGGGGAGGTTCACAAACCCATAGATATAACCTCCAAGACCTCCTTATAGAACCGATGTGGGACGCATCAAGAAAATAATTTTTTTGAAAAAAAATAATAAAAAGATGGATAATTAAAATATTAGTTTGGGGTGTAGTTACACTGTCCTTAAAATAATTTTAATACAAGTCGCTATCTTTTAAAATGTAATGGACTCCTTCTAATACTATAGAAAATCAGGAATTAGTAGAAATATAAATAATTTTTTATAATTGAGACTAATAAATTTTGAATAAAAAATAATAATAAAATAAGTCAGATAAAGAATTGAACAACAAAATATGAGAAGAAAAAAAAATTCTAACTAGAAAATTAATAATTTTATTATAATTGAATAATTATAATAAAAAAAGAGAAAATTTAATGAAATTAAATTAATTAATTTTATAATTAGAGAATTAATAATTTTATCACAATTGAAAGCAATGGACTAATTATAATAAAAAATAGATTTGTAAAATATTTTTTCATAAAAATTGTTATCAATTTACATAAATTTATTATATAAAATATAAAAATTTCATAAAAATTAAATTTTTAAATAAATACACAATATATGTATATCATCATTTCTATTAATCTAATAAATTTTATAAAGATATACACTTAATTTTAATACCGTAACTTATTTTTTTCAATCAACTTTACTTGTAGTTATAATCATATTTATCATTTATTTTTGAAATTATACAACTATATAAAAATATAGTTGAAAAACGATTTTTGCATAAAAATATTATTATTAATAAAAATATGAAAATAATTTTGCTAAAAAAATAATAAAATGATGAATAATTAAAATATTAGTCCGGGGTGTAATTATACTATCCTTAAAATAATTATAGCACAAGCCAATATCATTCAGATTCAATGGATTCTTTTTTATATTATAAGGTATCAGGAATCAAAAGAAATATAAATAATTTTTTATAATTGAGACTAATAAATCTTGAATAAAAACAATAAAAATAAAGCAAATCAGTGAAAGAGTTTAAGAACAAAATATGAAAAAAAATTTCTAATTATAGAATCAATAATTTTATCATAATTGAAAGCAATTGAGTACTTAAATAAAAATAGAGAAAAATTAATGAAATTAAATTACTTATATTTTATAATTAAAGAATTAATAATTTTATTATAATTGAAAGCAACTGAATAATTATAATAAAGAATAAAAATATTTAATGAAATTAAATTAATTATATTTTATAAATAAATTACCACTTGTAATCTTATAATGTCACATGGCAAGTTTTGGAAGATTTTAGCCTGTACATTAATTATATGCAAACAGATTTAATTGAACCTTAGATTTCTAAAAGTGTAAGAAATATTGTCTACCACTAGGCTACATCTCACATTTGTTATTTGTATGTGTGTATGTATATATATAAGTATATAATCTGCATATTTTTTATATGAAAAATCATACTGTATATATATTTTTTAAACTTGCAAATTTTATATTTTTAGTGTTAAATAAAAAAATTATATATTTTTACATATTAATGATATTTTTTAATATAATTTCAACATTGATAAATTGAAGTAAATGAATAAAATTTTATTATTACTCTCCTCCATATATTTTATTTTTTTATCAAGTGATAAAAATTTAAAATCTTACATTTTTATGACTTAATACTTATAAAATTAACACAAATTTATATTTTGTGTTATAGAAAGATATTGTCTATTATAAATTATAATAGATGAATGATATGTTAAATTATAATATAACCTTTGTTATTAATTTTTATTTAATTGAAAATAATTTAAAATTCAATTTTTTAAATAATTAAGATAAATTAAACCATATTAATGTAAAAATAATTTAGAAACTTTTATACTATAAACCTAAGTTTTTATAAGTTTTAATATTGTTATTTAAATTTTTTTTAACTAAGTTTATTATGATTATCTTTACTATATTGTGATTTAGAAAGTTTTTCTATATTACATATAAACGTATGAAGGAGAGGGAATATTGGCTTTGTCCAAATTGCTATCATTCTTAAAATGAATTTTAATTATATTTTTATTATTGAAATTAATTATAAAGTTTGTATAAATTTAAATTCTTAATTTATAGTTAATATAAATTTAAAATTCTTAATCCTATTTATTCTTAACTTCAATTAAATATAAAATATTCTAAGAAGTAATCAACTAAAATAAGACAATAATAAATAAAAAAATAAAAAATATAATTTGATTGTATTACAATATTAAATAAAATACTTTATTAGTATTTGATTTTTCAAATTTATATTTACAATTAGTTATTTATCATACACATTTTATTAGTTGCATATCATTTTTTAAGTTAATTTTCATCTAAGATTTTTTTATTATTAATATTTATAAAATTATGAATATTAACTAAAATAAAATATTTAATGACTATAATTTATAAAAAATGAAAATAAAAATAATATAAATCAACCAAAGATTATTATTAATTTTAAAATTTGTTACATGAACAACTTAAAAGGAATTTTATTTAATTTTAATTAAAGATAAATACTAACAAAAAATTTTAAAATTATTAAATTTAAACGTAATTAATTTATTTCTATGTATATTTATATTATTACAAATATAATTTCTTAAAAATTGTTATTATAGAGCTAGCATTATATCACTTATAAAATATTATTTTTTGCATTAATAATAAATAAAGGAGTAATATTAATAATAAATTATTTATTTAGATTTATATTTATATTATTATGTTATTAATGTTTTTCCATTTTTATTCTTTTCAGCATTAAAAATGGTGGTGTTTATGGTTCTTGCTCTTTTGAATGGAAAAAAAAAAAAGAGATATTATACGAACCAAATTGTATTGGACTAAATTTATCTTATTGTATTGATATGGTTTTAATTTTCTATTAAAAAATAATCGAGAATCATATTTTATCCAATCATACTGAATACCAAAAAAGAGAAATAATTAAAGTTGAAATAAATTTTATAAAATATTTTTTATTATTTTTTTAAAAATGTAATATAATTTTAATAAAATTAAAATTTAAACACGTAATGCATGTGGTACATTTATAATAACAAAAATTCATTTTAAAAATTATTCTATTTTCTAATTTTATAAATAATTTTCTTTTACATTAATCTAGATATAAAACTTCATTATACAAGTATGTATTATTTTAAATTATGAAAAATTAAAATAAAATATATACAAATCAAACGGTAAAATGATAGAATTTAAATAAATTAAATTCAATGAGATTTACATTTATTATTAATTTATTTTAAACATTTTCACCTATTTATATTTTTAAAACTTAATATTATATTTTTTTATTATATTACATTTAAGTTTATAATTAAGTTAATATTATAAATTAATAATATAAAACATAAATTTCATAAAAATATGATCGAATAAAAAATAATTTTAAAATTGATAAATATTTATATTTATATAATTAATTGAAATGACATTAAAATTAATATTTATAATTAAAATAATATTTATAATACTATAATAATATTATATAATATATAAAAAATAATAAAAATATATATAAAAAAATTAATTCATGAGTTTTTATAACAATTATAATAACAATACATATTTCAATAAAGTAACAATAGCATGCAGTTAAATTATTATACTAAATATATTTTATGCATGAAATTTAATTAATACTCATATAATATATAATTGTTAAGGAAATATAAAATTACCATATTTTAAAAAATTTTATTTTAAAATTTTATTGCAGACATGAAAAATATTTTTAACGATAATTAAATAATATATAGAAAACATTTCAAATATCTACATATTATTGCATTAATTAAATTTAAATATTAATTATTAAAATTTTAATATTTTTAATTTAAATATTTAAATTAATATATATAAATAAAAATATAATGCTCATACTTTAAATATTAGTACAAATATTTACTGAAAATAAAATAGATTTTTTTTTTCTAAAAATAAAATAGATTGATAGGTAGATTTTAACATAGCTTAAGGACTTTAGCTGTAAGTTAGTCAAAAATTAAACCTATCATTAAACCCCAAACCCCACTCTTCCTTTTAACTATCCCTGCTTTAAAACCTCATCAACAACCCCTCGCTCCCTCTCTCTGGTGGGAAAAGAAAGCAAAAGAAGGGGAGGAGAGAGATTTTCGATCAAATTCTCAGATCTCTCTCTGCACGAGTTCAAGACCTTTAATCGCTTTATCAAATAACCAAAATGGGCCAGCAATCGTTGATCTACTCATTCGTTTCATGTGGAAATGTGATTCTTGCTGAGTACACAGAATTCAGTGGCAATTTCAATTCCATAGCGTTTCAGTGCCTCCGGAAGCTCCCTACCACCAACAATAAGTTTACTGACAACTGCGATGCCCACTCCTTCAATTACCTCGTCGACAATGGCTACAGTGAGTCTTTTAAAATTACTATTTTATGTTTGTTTCCCGAGAAATTAAAGGATCGAATGAAGTGTAATTTTTGTAAATTAATTTTAAGAAACATAATTAAAATTCTATGTTTGTAATGGATTTGAATGAAAGATTATGTCAAATTGCCACAAGAAATCCCTACCCACTGTTTTCGTTGTCTTAAATCCAAAACCTGTTTTCATTCTTTCCTCGCGTTTCCCTATGAAACCCTCTCTTCTTTCTTCTTCCGTAATTTTATTTCTTTCTGTGATGAATACTTTCTCGTTCTCTGGTCATCTCTCGTTCTCGGTCCTTTAGCCATGGGACGTGGTAGAAAGCGGCAGCTACCGGAGTTAACCCTCGATGTATCGACGGAACTGCCAGAAATCGACGGCAATTCCCCGGAGTGTTGTGGATCCAAGGCGGGACAAGGAGGCGGCGATGTTTTGCCACATGGAAAGGAGCAATCTACGGAAAATAAGAGCACTACAGTGTAATCAAGAACACTACAGTTGGACCTGTTGAACAGAGAGGTGAAAAAGTGGAAAAAGTTGAAGACGAAAGCCCAGCGAATGATCAGACGATGATAGAGAGAGGTCAAGCTCGCCGCTCTTGGTTCGTTACCTCAGTGCTTTTATCATTAGGAATTCTGTGATTAAGGTATCGGTGATTTTATCATTTGTAATTCTGAGATTGAGGTGTCTGGAGCTTTTACCATAAATTTTAAATAAGACTATGAAATTGTGATTTGGAGACGTTAGAGCGCCTTGCAATGAGTTTACTTGAAATTTTGGGCCCATTTTGGGCCTAACTCAAAAGTATTTTACCTCCTAGCTAGATGAATTTTTCTCTCTAATGGGTCTAATTCGTGCACCCTGATGCATTATATCCCCAAAAGTCTCACTTAAAACCAATTACAAGGGCTTGGCTCTCTTTCCATGCTTGTATGTCTCTGCTTTATTTCTCATTTTAGTTTCCGCAATACTTGAACTAAGACACTTTTAATGTGAAATTAAATATAACAAAGCAATATCATAGAATTGCTTGTAAATAGCCGTCTTACTATAGTATAGTCATGGTCAATATGGTATGGTGGTATAGTCATGGTACCTTCTGTTTTATTATGTTGTAAGGGAGCATATACTTGACAGCTTGGTGTGAACAATTCTATGGCTTTGCCTTTTGGATATGAAATGATACTTTTGTTTAATCCATTAAAGGCATTGCTACATTGGTTATGTGATGCGAACCTTAAGAACGATGTCTAGAACTCATGAACAAGTTTATTTTATAATCCCAAAAATGTCAAAATCAAGTTTAAACACCAAGGAATATCTTGACATATCAATTATAGAGAATTGAAAACTAAGATAATTCAAAGATAGAATTAAAGATTCTTGACCCAAAGTTTATAATCAAATAAGAACAAAAAATATCAAGATTGTTAAATCCTACAAGATTAATCACTCTTGGAGAATTTAGTTTAGTTCAAAAAAAAACTTAGGAAAAATCTCTCAATTGTATTAATTTTATCAAATGTAATGTTCAATTGAAAAAGTATTAAGTTAGCCTTATATATGCAGCTAAAACTCTAAATTCCTAAACTAAAAAAAATAATAATAAAATAAAACCCTAAAAACTAATAAAAGTTGGTGTGGCTACACTCCCACCTAAAGCCCAAAACACATAAATAAGATTCAAAACACATAAATTTGATAAAAAAATAATTAATAAAAATATTTAGACATGTCCTAGATAAAAAGGATACATTGAATTTGCGTAGAAACCCGTCAATTCTATCAAAATGTTTTTTTTATCACCTTCCACGCAGACTTGGATCAAATTAAGCCACTTCCCATCTTCTTGTAAGCCCAATTTATTGATTGTATCTCCATATTTAGCTTCTTGTGCAACTACTTCCTCAATCAACTCTTGCATCTTCTAAATTCTAGTCCTTGTGATTGGAGTTTCTTGTGCAATTGCATCTTGAATCATCTCATGAACATTTCTAGGATCTTATTATTCTTGTTGATTTCTATCGTCTCCTCCCTCTTCAAAAGGATTCATCCTCGAATCTTTACCTATATCAAAAGGGGAAAGATTAGTAACATTAGAAGTAGCACTTACATTGTACTTACTAGGAAGATCCAACTTATAAGCATTATCATTAATCTTGGCCACCACTTGAAATGGACCATCTGCTCTAGAATGAAGCTTAGAGTTTCTTTGAATTGGAAATCTTTCCTTCCTCATATTCATCCAAACCCAATCTCCTGGTTGGAAAGTAACTCGCTTTCTTCCTTTATTAGCTTGGGCTGTGTATCTCTTATTCTTCTTCTCAATGTGCTATTAGCTTGTTCATGGATCCTTTTAACCAACTCAGCCTTCTTTTTTCCATCTAAACTTGAAATCTCTTGCACAATTCTAATGAAGTTAAAGGATTAAACCCATAAATAATCTCAAAAGGTGAAAAACCAGTAAAAGAATGCATACTTCGGTTATATGCAAATTCAATAAATGGTATATATCCTTCCCATGATTTCAAATTCTTTCTAACGACAGCACGCAAAGGAGTTGTTAAAGTTTTATTAACTACTTCAGTTTGTCCATCAGTTTGTAGGTGACATGTAATAGAAAATAGCAGTTTAGTACCCAACTTACCCCCATAATACTTTTCAAAAGTAGCTTAGGAACTTAACATCTCTATCACTAACAATGCTCCTAGTGAAGCCATGTAATCTCACAACTTCCCTAAAGAATAAATCAACAATATTTGTGGCACCATCAGTTTAAAGGCAAGGAATGAAATGTTCTATCTTAGAAAATCTATCCACTACCACAAATATAGAATCTTTACCTTCCCTAACTATTAATGTTTGAACCTTATATCTATTTTTAGGAGAGATTGGTGTATTAACCAAGACTTGCACATGTCCCATGGTTATTGAAATATCTTGGTAGAATACCCCAACCCATATTTCTGCTTTCTTTTATTTTATTTTTGGACACAGAATTCAGATGGTATTTTTTTTTTGAATGAAATTGCTAGAGCTTTACTTCAAAGTTCTTCTTAGAACTCTCTCCATTACTCTTAGCAAATTTTTGCCTTGATTTGTTAAGTTTTATTATATGTTCAAGGTTGTTCATTAGTATAGATGAATTGGTCTTATTCTTGGCTACCTTTCTTGTGATTTTTCGATTCTCGATTTTCAAAGGTGAAGGGTTGAAGGTTCAAGGGAGTTTCTTAGCTTGTTTTAAAAACGGCTCTTTGGTCTTTCTTCTTAGTGGAATCAGCTACTAAGAGGAGAAATCGTATCACATTTTACATAGAATGAACTTGTCACCAGTGACTCCCTAATCTAATGTGCTCGGCTTATATAGAGGCTTTTTAGAAATTTCGCTTAATATATCTAATGTGTTTGGCTCATACAGAGGCTATTCAGGATTTTTGCTTAAAACATTACGTGTCATGCACCAAGGGCATTGTAAAGATCTCTACTTGAATTTTAAGTATCCATAACATACATAACATAATATAGTTATAACTATGGGAAGAGTCAGTGAGTCATCCATAATTCATCATGTGCTAACAATAATAATGCAAATATGCATATATTCATGTTCTAGATATATACACCCTAAACAAATATGACATAATGTATAAGGATGATCATAAATTAAATTTAAGAAGTTCACTTTTATTAAGGTTAGAATTACTCACTTCTTGTAACCTATAAACCACCTAACTCGAACGGTAGCTGTCCTCAGATTCTTAACTTTTCAAGTCCCTCAAGTCCGATCTTATAACATTGGGCCCTAAGAAGTTTTACAAGGTTCTAAACTCTATACACATAATAAATATCTTATTCTAGACCTTTAGGAACTATGAAACCATGTTTTAGAACCTTAGACAAAAAAGGTAAAAAAGCAACACGTACTTTGGCTGTTGAAGTCTTGGACTTCAGTTGTCGAATTCTCAGTCTTCGGACGGCCCTTTTTGTATGGTATTGACTATGACTATCGAAGTCTTGGCCCTTTTGCTTCAAGTGAATTTTTCCTGGACATTTTGCTAACCCATTTCAGTTGAACAGATAAAGATTTGAAACCAACTTCAAAAGGAGCCTTGATACTGACTTTAATTTGTTCCATGACTTGTTAAGCAATTTGAGCGAAAATGCTAGCTATATTGAATGCAATTGGAGCCACCTTTTGTGCTGGGGGTGACTCGTTGTCAGTTCGTTCTTATTGAGATTGAGATTGACATTAAGTTTAGCTTCATCGACTACTCTTTTAAGATTTGGCCCTGTAGCTTCTTTTTCATAAAAACTTCTTGTTTTGGGCATGATGACCAAAATACTTGTGTGCAAATTGTGAGATTTGAATGAATGAAGTGAGCGAAAAGATGATGAGAGATAGTCCCATTGATAGTTGCGTAAAATGGCATATCTTTATCATTACATACTTAGCCTTTTGAGTTTGTTTCTTCTTTAATTAGCTTGTTAATGCTTATTGTTATGTTATTAGGTGTTTACAAGAGTTGTAAGAGCTTATGAAGTATAAAGAGATGAATTGAGCATAAAAAGAAGCAAAAGGAGCTTAGGAGTGTCTTATTCATGGTATTTGGAGGCTAATGGTGAAAAACGAACAGATTCGAACATCAGGTCATATTAAGCTTTTTTAGACAGCCTTAATAGAACTTGTATGTAATTCACTATTTAGAGTGTAAATCTGGCCTTATGGGCTTAGAGGGACCTTAATTGATATATAAAAATTAATGCTTGTTTGGTTTCTACAGTTAATTTATTTAAGTGAATTAATTATTGCAATAGTGTCAATGATTGATACTTAATTTTCATAGTGGATATATATCTTTCTACTAAGCCATTATTATATTGTATTAGTTGCATTCTTGATACTTTTAGCTTTCAGTTTAATTTGATTAGTAACCCCTTGTTTTCTTTATTGTTAGTATGTGAAAATACTTAAGTTCACTTTGCTAATTAGTCAACCATTCTCTGTGGGATCGATCTCTACTTGCTCTTGCTACAACTAAGTTAGTCTAGTAAAGTACTTTATTTGATTGGTGCATTTGGCACGCATCATCCACCAAGCGTGCCAAATTGTCATTTCTTCATGAAATTGATTACACTCAATTTACGCGTGTCAAAAACATGTATGGCCATTCCTCACGTGTGAATTGAATTGTAAGTGTATCAGAGATGTGTATGATCCCAATCTGAATTCTAAATAGAATGATTGGTGGGAAAAAAATAACCTAACTTTCCCTTTGGTTTCCTAACTCCACTAGGATGCGCTTCGTTAGGATCTTTACTTGTTCGGCTTTTGTGAAATTGGAAAATGACTTGATCACTTGAGAAAACTTAAAAGGAGGCTTGTGCATTGAAAAGTAAAATTGTACTTGAAAAGTAAATTGATCATTGCAAAAAATATAAATATTACATTGCAAAAATAAATTGAGCACTTGATTGAAAAGTATATTGAGAGCGTTGCTGAAAATTAAATATGTGCATTGAAAAAGTAAATTGATCGCTTTTCGGAAAAAGTAAATTGATTGCTTTACAAAAAAATAAATTGATTGCTTAGGGGAAGGTAAATTTGTGTATGCAAAAGTAAATGATCACTTTGAAAAAACTAAATCGTCACTTCAAAAGTAAATTGGGCATTGATTGGCTAATTGCTTGAAAAGTATATATGTACAGAAATTGTAAATTATAAATTGGAAATTAAAAGTAAATTTATAAGAATTGAAATATGGACAAAAAAAAGCTATAAATTGCATGAAAAATTGAGAAGATTGCTTACAGGAATTAAAATATATGCAAAGAAAATGTAAATTATTTGCTTAAAAAGTAAATTGGGCATTGATTGGCTAATTGCTTGAAAAGTATATATGTACAGAAATTGTAAATTATAAATTGGAAATTAAAAGTAAATTTATAAGAATTGAAATATGGACAAAAAAAAGCTATAAATTGCATGAAAAATTGAGAAGATTGCTTACAGGAATTAAAATATATGCAAAGAAAATGTAAATTATTTGTTTGAATTGAAAATAGAAAATTGAAATTGAAGCTAATGCTAGATTGAAATATAAAATATTGCTAAAAATGCAAAGAGATTGTTGAACCCCTTTAGTGGTTCGAGTTTAGTTATGTATTGAATCATTTGGATACATTACTGTTTTATTGAATATAAATATGTAAATAATTAATATTTAATATAATTATGATTCAAGAGTTTAAAGTAAGCATTTCTATGAGATGTAGGATATTTATGAATGTTTTTAATGCAAATATGGCCTACTTGTTTAATTTGTCTAAAATTTTACTATCCAATATTTTATGGGCCATAATTTAACCCAATATTTTATGGGCCATAGTTTAACTATGCTAACAATAAGGGCTAGAATAATCAATTACCTGACACTTATCCAATATCTTAGCCAACTAATTTAATATGTTACCCTTTTTTACTTAAAGCTTATATTTTTATTTGTCGTAATTAATGGGCCATTTTCTAATAAACCTTTATGAGCTATTATTTGGATAAATTTCAATAATTATCCCTGAATTTATGTAGTTGTAACATTACAGTACTTTAACTTTAAAGTGTAATATAAAACCCCTTAAACTTTCAAATTTTATACAAGAAAATCCTCTCGACTTTCACTTACTGATTTTTCAGTTAGAAACTAATGTGAACAGCTCTCGCATGATGCTTAGTCAAAATTTCTCTCTCTGCTCTTATGCAAAGTGTAAAATTATTCTCTCTATACGTGAAAAATTATTTTGTCTGTAAAGAGAAAAAATGATTCAATTTACACATGGCTTGAGAGAGAAATACGAAATATTGACTAAGCTACATGCTAGAATTGTCCAGATTAGCGTCTAACTGAAAAATCGGTAATTAAATATTAGAGGGATTTTACTGTGTAAAATTTGAAAGTTGATAGGGTTTTATGTTACATTTTTAAGTTGAGGGACTGTAATGTTATAACTAGATAAGTTCAAGGATAGTTATCAAAATTTATCTGCCATTATTTAGTAACCAATACGCTAATATCAGCTATGTAATGACCCATATCCATAATTCATTTAAATGTTATTATTTTATTAATTTTTCAATCATAAGGGTTAATTCATATCACTAATTTAATTTTATAAATGGATAATATAATTAACAAACTAATATTCACACTTTAACTAATGGACCCATATTCTTTTTAGAAAATTTAACATTAGATAATTAATTTGTTAATTATTAATTTAGTTGATTAATTTAAGAATATTAATTTCTTTTTTAACAAATATGGGTTCACACCATTAAGTAATAATGGGCTAATTTAATTATTTAATTATTAATTTTTTATTTTATTTAAAATATTTATATTTTTTATTTTATTGAGCCAATATTTTATTAAAAAAATAACCTAAATTTTATTGATCAAATTTTTTTAGTAATGATTATTTTTTTTACCACATATATGAGCCAAACGTTTAATGATATAGCTAGGTCCAATAAATTAATTTTAGCCTAAAAAAGTTATATCATAAAATTTTAAAAGTTGATCGAAATTGTCTTTATTAGTTGACCTAAATAATAAGCTAAATTTAAAGTGGATTTGTAAATAATAAAACAAATTTAATTAATGGCCAATTAAACTATATAAAATTATTACATAATTTGTTATTAGTTTAAGTTGGATAAGTCCCAATAATTTGAATTAAATAAATAAATTAGCGGTACAACTGTTATAGACCTAATAAATAATTAGTTTAAAGTAACATATTCAATATTTAACCAAGTAATTTAAATTCAATATTTTTTTATCTAAATTGGATCAATATTTTAATATAACATTCTATGTATAATCACTCACAATTATTGTTAACTAGATTAGAGGTCTATATAAATGTTTTAATTTTATTAATAATTTAACATATGGGCTATTACCAATTTTTATATTGGGGATAACAAATATTTTTATTGGCTCATAGTCATGGGCATTAAAATATTGAAAAGTCAAATATTGGCCCACATTTAGTCCAAATTTTTAGCCCATATATCCAATTTAAAAATTAGTTTCTTCCTGCTATAACAAATTTCTAAATGTGGATATGAGCCCATCTAAGTTTTTAATTTAAATCAGTGCATAAAAAATTAGTGACATTATTACTTTATTAACCCATTAAATCTATAAAAATAATTGGCCCAAGAATAAGAATTATATTGGCTCAAAAGATTATCCCAAATAACTTGTTTTAACTTTTGGAAATGTGATCCTCAAGTTTAAACTCTAGTTTTCCCTAAAACGTGTTTTAGGGGCTTTTTAGTGAACCCTTATCAAATCTGTCAGCATTCATTCTAATTTAAAATATCTCAACTAACTTGTTTTAACCTCTGCAAACGTGATCTTCGAATTCAAATCTTAGTTTTCCTTAAAACGTGTTTTATGGGCTTTTTTGGTGAACCCTTACTAAACCTACCCAGCATTCATTCTAACTTTAGGATCACCTTAATTTCGTCCCAAATAGAACAATATTAAATTTCAGATCAAAATTTCATCACTTGCCTTGTCATCTTAATCCCAGCTCAATTTGCCCTAATTGAACCTTTAGTTCCAAATATGTTTGAAACCTTGTTGAATCTTTCCAGAGCCTTGAGTTTACCTTTAAAATCATTATTTCAGTGTTTTTTTTTAAATTGTCTAATTCTTATTTTAAGTGTTTGATTATTCTTAATGTTAGTAGTATGCCCTAGAGCATATCATTTAGTATGTATCTTGTACATATTTTATTAATAAAAAAGGCAATTTCACTTTTCCGTTTACATAATATATTTATATGTAATAGAAAAGGTCCATTGATATTTTGTTAGAAATTCTATTATTAAGTTGTTAAGAATATGAGTGACAGTATTTCTAGTACAAAGTATCATAAATTAGTTCACAATCGAAGATACTTCACAATAAGGACATGACTTATCTAGAAAGATTGTAATCATGTTTATTCCCAAGTTACTTATATGAGATGTAAATAAGATGGAATGGTGAGTCTCATGCCATATAACAAACATGATAGGCACTTACACATGATAAGTAGGCCAAATCAGTGACGCATATGACAAGCACATGGAGTTTACACTTGTCAATGCATTGTCATATATCATATCAGTGCATATAATCTTTAGACTTGAGATAATAAAGTTATCTTGTATATAGGTGGTTTGAGTTTGATACTGCTTTCATACTTGTACTGTGTATGGGTATATGGGCATGTGTTGGCTCCTACTAGTTATATATGGAGGTAGGTATTGATCAAGATGGAATCTGTTACCCTAAGTAAATAGGGATAAAATCCTATGTTCATTTAATTGTTCTTGATGTTTCAAGTTCCTGGCCAGGACAGACAGATTTAGTCAGAAAAGAGTTTCTGACAAGAAAATCTTTTTAATCAAGAATTAGAATTAAAAGAAAACATAATATTCATAGCAAATGGGGTTTAACATAGACCATGACTACAGCTCGAATTGAGATTTTATAACAGAGAGATTCTAGTGCATGATAACATATGACTATAGGTTCATTTAAAGGTATTCCTTGTTACTGATTGGGTGGTCATGGCATGCTATGCTAGGTGTCAACCATGGTCTATGAGATGCCTAAAATGATTTAGAGAAATCATTTATGGTAAGAAAGAGTTCTGATGATATTAAGAGTTAATATTATATCTCATTGCCAATTAGTGATGACCTAGTAAGTCACACACATACACAAGATAATCGCCAAGTTAAATGTGATGTAATTGATTAATTAAAGAGTTTAATTAATTATTTAAATAGGTTTAGTTTGCAATTAGATTGCAAAGTCCCTAGCATGTCTTGAAATAAAATCTAGGTTATTGGATGTATAGTATAAGTTAAATTTATATTTAAAGTGTTTAAATATGAATTTAATTATGAGAAATTAATTAATAGAGATTAATTAATTAATTTATATTTGATATAAATTGATTAGAAGAGGAGAAATAATTATTTTGGATTGAGAACTCAAGATTAAAATACAAGGGTAATTTACTCATTTCACTGGGTGACATGTGGCATCATGAGATGGTGACATATAGCACCATATAAGTTTGCCATTTGTCTTTCTATCATGCAAGGGGATCAAAGTCAAGATTAAATCTAGCTTTGACACTTGGCTTAATGTGATTAGGTCAATTAAAATTAAGATGCAATCAGGTGATGACATGTGGCAAGGGTTTTAAGTAATGACCTAATTATAAAAGGGAAAAGAAAGAAAAATTCAGCCACTCTTCTTATTCCCTCAAGTGTGCTGCCACCTATGGCTCTCTCTCCTCTCTTCATCTTCTTTCATCAATTCAAAGAGAATTGCCCATATTCCTTTGAATTAAAATTGCTTGAAATTGTTTCTAGTGTCCTATACACATTTACAACCTCTCTAAAGGCAAATCCCTAATTTCTAATTGGTTGGCAAGGCTTGAGAAGCTGGTTTAGGGGCTACCATTGGTAATCTTGGTGTGGACAAGCTAGAGGGACAACTCTTAAGGTTCTATGTACTTCACAAAGGTACCAATTACATCTATAGTGCATCAAAAGGTTAGTGCACATATTATTCTTTTAATCTAGGATTCTAATGAATTAATTTATTAATTCAAAAATCTTAAATAGCAAATATAGATCCTAATACATATTAAAAGTGTTTTAATATACAATTGAACATTGAAATCAATTAGGCATATAATGGATATGGCATGATGCTTGAAACCCTAGAAGAAAAATTTTGTATTCAATGTTCTAATCTGTCAATTTACATGCTTCTGCTTCTTCACATAATTTATTTAGTCTTTGTTTTCCAAACCAATATGTCATTTTAGTGCCCTTGAAAGCACATTAAATAACTTCTTTTTTAACAAAAACAACCTTAAATTGTCTCAAATAACTTGTTTGAGCTTCTAGAAATGTGATCTTCAAGTCTAAATCCTAGTTTTCCTCCAAACGTGTTTTAGGGGCTATTTTAGTAAACCCTTATCAAACCTGCCTAGCATGTATTCTAACTTTAGGATTACTTTAGCTACATCCCAAATAGATCTCATGTTAAATTTCAAGTCAAAATTTTATCGTTTGCCTAATAATCTAAAATCTTTCATTAATTCACCCCAATTGAACCTTTAGTTATAAATCTGCTTGAAACATTTGTCGAATCTTTCCAGACCCTTGATTTTACCTTTAATATCATTATTTCACTGTTTTTAAATTGTCTGATTCTTACTTTAAGCATTTGACTATTCATAATTTATTTATTCTTTGTTATTTCTTTGCAACCAAAATGATCTGTCATCTTAATGCCCTTGAAAGCACATCAATAAACTTTTATTTCATTAAAAGCAACCCTAAAATAAACACAAATAACTTGTTTTAGTTTTTGCAAATGTGAACTTCAAGTCAAAACCCTAGTTAACCTCAAAACGTGTTTTACTGTCAGTTTTAGTGAACTCGTATCAAACCTGTCTAGCATTCGTTCTAAATTTATAATTGCTCATGTCCCAAATAGACCTCATATTAAATTTCGTGTCAAAATTTCATCGCTTGCCTAGTGATGTAGAATCTCACCTCAATTTGCCTCAAGGAACATTTAGTTACAAATCTATTTGAAACCTTGTCGAATTTTCACGCACTTTGATTTTACCTTTAATACCATTATTTCAGTATTTTTAAATTGTCTAATTCCTATTTCACTATTCATAATCATTAAAATTATGCTACATTAGTAACAACATATAAAATAATAATATTTTGTCACATCAGCCATTATGTCAGCAAGAACATAAATGTTTCTATCAATCACTTACCACGTCAAGAACAACATATTAAAAATGATTTTTTGCCACATTAGCACCCCCAATTCCTTAATTTGACCACGATATAATAAATACAAAAATTTTAAATTAGGCCAAAATTGACCAAAAAAAAAAAAGTTTTGGCTATAATTGCAAAAAAGTATAAAATTTTGGATTTTTTTTATAACATTTGGCTTATAATTTAATCAACTTTAAATTATTTATATTATTATATTTTTAATTATTTTTATTATGAAATCTTTGTTAAAAATTTTGAAAGACAAAAAGTTTAGTTTACATAAAAAGTTATAAAAATAAAATATAAATATTTGACTTATTTATAATTAATTAATAATTTAATATTTTTTTATTTTAATTTCTTATATATATATGTATGTATGAGCAGGAAGGTATTTCCAAAAGAATATGAATATATTAATTTAATAATTATAAAATTGATATTCTAAAATATTTTTATAATGGCCCATATTGGTCAAGTTGAATAGCCCATATTTTGTTAGGTCAATAAACTTCAAATTATTAGAATATAGCCTCGCAAAATTATTTCTTTTACGATTATAACAACTTAGTTGGGCGATTAAGATATTCTTTTTAGCCTAGTAAAAGGTTTTGCTCTAATTATACGCACCTAGGTCCACTACTATTCCATTATGTTGATTTTAAAATAATTGATAATATTTTAATAATTTAAAATTTTTTATATTAGTCCAATTAAACAATAAAATTATTGAGCTCATATTCCACTAATTTTGTTCAATATTCTGAATTATTATAAAATAGACATTAATTAATGGCCCACATTAATGTTGGCCAATAATGTACTAATGTCTATCTTAATGGTGATATCATTATAATTAATTTTTTTAATTTAGAGCATTAATATTATCTAAATGTATATTATTGGCCTAATAAAGAATATATTCATATTTAAATTACTAATTAACAAGTTGTAAAGTTCAAAAATTTAATGATTATACTTACATTTAAAGTTTTTTTTAAGTAATAAAATAAATTAAATTGTGAATAATTAAAAAAAATTTTATTAATCCAATTAAATAGAAATTTTAAAAGTGGCTCACAGTATATTCTAATGAAATCAATATGTAATAATAACAATTAATCTTTCAAAAATTATCACGTTAAATTCACCTTAGCTAATGGACCAAATTACTAGACCAGTAATGACGATTAAAATATCCTAATTTTTCAAAACTTTTAATTATTATATGAGTATTAAATATTTTTCCCTATATTTTTAAAATTATCAACAAATCAAGCTATTTGTTTCTCATCTTAAATTATATATATATATATATATATATATATATATATATATATATATATATATATATATATATATTAACATTTATCAAATTAATTTTTGTTCAAAATTTTTGCTTAATTAATTTTATTTAAATAAATTTTCTTTTGTTTTGATTGTAACTTTTAAATCAATTAATGGAAAATTATTTAAAATTGTTTTTTAATTCTTTTTATACATCAATAATGGAGATCATTGAGCCAATGCCACTGGAATATTCAAAGGATCAACCACAAGGGCAAGGGTCGGGGCAGTACAAGGGCTAGTTCAAACTTATTGTGGTAAAGAACCTGAAAATGGAGAGTTCTGCATGATAAGAGAACTCAAATGGGTGATTCTTGCTCATGTATTCAAGGATGGAGGTCACCAAGTGCAATGCTAAACAAACCCACCTTTTCGAGTGCTAAAAGTGTTAAAATTCGTCAATTTCTTCAAGAGGCTAAAGCTTTCATGGCTAGGGCTTGCAAGGGTAGCTTCAGCACAGCATGGGCGTATTTTCACAGAAGAAACATTTGAAAATTTGGGCTGTAGCAGGCAACATGCCCTGGGCATGTGATGAGGGAAGAAAATATGGCCTAGGCCATGTTTTGCTAAAAACCACAAATTTGCTTGTTTTGCCAAGGGTTACACACCCTAGGCATGTAAATAAGTGAGGCGCACGCTCTGGGCATGGGATAAATTTCAACAACTGTCCTTGAACTTATATAGTTGTAACATTACAATCCTTTAACTTTAAAATGTAACATAAAACCCCCTAAACTTTCAAATTTTGCACAGTAAAATCCCTCTGACTTTCAATTACTAATTTTTCAGTTAGAAACTGATGTGAATAGCTCCCGCATGGCACTTAGGCAACATTTCTCTCTCTTCTTTTATGCAAAGTGTAAAATTATTTTCTTTACACATGAAAAATTATTCTTTCTATATAGAGGAAAATGATTCAATTTACACATAGCTTGAGAGTGAAAAGAGAAATACTGACTAAGCTCCATGCTGGAAATGTCAATGTCAGCGTTTAACTGAAAAACTGATAATCGGAGATTAGAAGGATTTTACTATGTAAAATTTAAAAGTTGATGGGATTTTGTGTTATATTTTTAAGTTGAAAGACTGTAATATTACAACTAAATAAGTTCAGGGACAGTTGATGCGTCCCACATCGGTTCTGCAGGGAGGTCTTGGGTGTTATATATATGGGTTTGAAAACCTCCCCTTGTGAGCTAGCTTTTGAGGTGGAGTTAGGCAGGTTCATATCATTTGGTATCAGGGCCTCACTCTGTATGGGTCGGTGGGCCATGTACAAAGGTTCCTTGACGTTCTTCGAGAGAAGTCGGAGTGAACGAGTCATGACCCCAGTTGCTTCATGAGGACGTTCAGTCTAAAGGGGTCGAGAATGATGCGTCCCACATCGGTTCTGCAAGAAGGTCTTGGGTGTTATATATATAAGTTTGCAAACCTTCACTTGTGAGCTATGTTTTGAGGTGGAGTTAGGCAGATTCATATCAACAGTTGTCAAAATTTATCCTTTAGGCATGTGGACTTCATAGCCTATGTTTTAGACGATTTTATTTTGGTTTTTTTTGTAATATTTTTATGTTTTTCTAGGGTTTTATGATATATTAGCAGCCACCCATAAATACCTTATGTTTCTAATGTTTTTGACAATTTTTTTATTATCAATTAAACATTGAGAGTGTTTTCTCCTTTAACATTCTTATTGAATTTTTCTTCTCGACAAGTCTGATTGGCTTTCAAGAATTAATTACTTTGATATTCTTGGTTCTCTACCACAGGTTGATATTGGGCTTTGAATCTTTTGTTTTCCTAATTGAATTATTTGCTTGGTTCTCTACCATAAGGTTGGTTTTGGATTAAATAATATCAAGTAGAAGAATCTGATTGTGAGAGTTTTGCAGAATTGGATCAATTATCTTGGGGGTTCCTTGGCAAGTCCATTGGGGTCTCATCAATAAATTTTCACCAATTGTGATAGTAATTTTTTAATTAATTGATGGTATACTAAATTAAAATACCTTATTTAATTCTTTTTATATATAAATTAATTATAATTTTTATGATTACTTTGTTTAAAATATGATAATTACTTTATTCACAAAAAAATTTTAAACATTATGAATTTTTTATATTTTATCATATAAATTTAAGTAAAGTGATATTTATCTTTTTTTTTAGTACTTTAAAAATATATAATAAATTAATGAAAAATAATATTACTCCAATAATACATAAATATAATATTTTTTGTAATTAATATAATAAAATTTATTTTAAATTAATAATAATGAATTGAATTATTTAAATTAATAAAAACATATAACATTATTATTAATTAAACATAATATTTTATTATATTATTTTCAAAAAGGCTATATCTTTATATTTTTGCAAAGTGCTAAAACTATTTTTTCTATTAGCAAGATAAATTTTTTGTAAAAAAATTTTTTTTATAAAAATTATTATCGCTTTACATAAATTTATGATATAAAATATAAAAATTAAATTTTGGAATAAATATAAAATATGTTTATATCATCATTCCCAATCCCTTTAGACTGAACGTCTTCATGAAGCAATCGGAGTTATGACTCGTTCACCTTGACTTTTCTTGAAGAATGTCCGGGAACCTTTATACATGGCCCATCGACTGCAAGTGCAGTGAGGTTCGGATACCAAATTATATGAACCTGCCTAACTCTACCTCAAAAGCTAGCTCATAAGGGAAAGTTTGCAAACCCATAAATATAACACCCAAGACCTCCTCGCAGAACCGATATGGGGTGCATCAGGAAAATAATTTTGTTGAAAAAAAATAATAAAAAGATGGATAATCAAAATATTAGTTTGGGGTGTGGTTATACTGTCCTTAAAATAATTCTGATATAAGTCACTATCTTTCAAAATTTAGTAGACTCTTTCTAATATTATAGGGAATCAGGAATTAGTAGAAATATAAATAATTTTTGATAATTGAGACTAATAATTTTTTAATAAAAAATAAAAATAAAATAAGTCGGATAAAGAATTTAAGAATAAAATATGAGAAGAAAATTTTTTCTAACTAGAAAATTAATAATCTTATCATAATTGAAAATAACTGAATAATTATAATAAAAAAAGAGAAATTTTAATGAAATTAAATTAATTAATTTTATATTTAGAGAATTAATAATTTTATCACAATTGAAAGCAATGGACTAATTATAATAAAAAATAAATTTGTAAAATATTTTTTCATAAAAATTGTTATCACTTTACAAAAATTTATTATATAAAATATAAAAATTTCATAGAAATTAAATTTTTAAATAAATAAATAAATATAAATATATATATATATATATATATATATATATATATATATATATATATATATATATATATATGTCATTATTTCTATTAATCTAATAAATTTTACAAAGATATACACATAATTTTGATATCGTAACTTATTTTTTCAATCAACTTTGCTTGTTGTTATAATCATATTTATCATTTCTCTTTGAAATTATATGACTATATCAAAATATAGTTGAGAAATGATTTCTGTATAAAAATATAATTATAGCACAAGTCACTATCTTTCAAGATTTAATGGACTCTTTCTAATGTTATAAGGTATCAGGAATCAAAAGAAATATAAATAATTTTTTTATAACTGAGACTAATAAATCTTGAAAAAAAATAATAAAAATAAAGCAAATCGGGAAAAGAATTTAAGAAACAAAATATGAGAAAAAAAATTCTAATTAGAGAATTAATAATTTTATTATAATTGAAAGAAATTGAAAACTTAAAATAAAAATAGAAAAAAATTAATGAAAATAAATTAATTATATTTTATAATTAGAGAATTAATAATTTTATAATTAAAAGCAATCGAATAATTATAATAAAGAATGAAAAAATTGAATGAAATTAAATTAATTATTTTTTATAAATAAATTATCATTTGTAATCTTATATCGCAAGGCCTTCTCTTAGAATGTCACATGGCAAGTTTTTGAAAGATTTTAGCCTATACATTAATTATATGTAAATAGGTTTAATTGAACCTTAGATTTTCAAAAGTGTAAGGAACATTGTCTACCACTAGGCTACATCTCACATTTGTTATTTGTATGTGTATATGTGTATATATATAAGTATATAACTTGCATATTTTTAATATAAAAAATTATACTGTATATATATTTTTTAAACTTGCAAATTTTATATTTTCAGCATTAAATAAAAAAATTATATATTTTTACATATTAATGATTTTTTTTAATATAATTTCAACATTGATAAATTAAAGTAAATGAATGAAATTTTATTGTTACTCTCTCCACATATTCCCCCCCCCCCCTCCCTCTCTCTCTCTCTCTCTCTCTCTCTCTCTCTCTCTCACACATGTATTACTTACACAATTAATTTCTTTATCTTAATATATAATTAATTTCTATATACATCCTCTTTCTCCTCTCCTATCGTTATATATCTATTTCATTACATACATTATTACTCTCTCCCTATGTAATCATCTCTCTCTCTATATTGCTTACCCTCTTATTATTATATATCTATCAGTATAATGCCCATGCTATGCATGGACAATTTATAATATTTATTTTTTTAATTTAATTTTTAATTATATTCTAAATAAAATACATTATTACTATTAAATTAATTTTCAATTAAAATTTTTCTCTTATTTAATTTAATTTGAATAAATTTTTATCTATTATAATAATAAATTATTAATTAATTTATAGTGTAATTAATTAAAATATCTATTTAATTCTTTTTATACACATATTAATAGTAATTTCCATGATTACTTTGATTAAAATGTAATAAAATTCTTTATTCTAAAATAATTTAAATTTCAAGAAATTTTTATATTTTATTGCATAATTTATGTAAATTGATTTTTTTAAGATTAGAGAAAATATATTAGATTAATGAAAAAATAGTATTATTTAAAAATTATATAAATATATTTTTTATTATTAATATAATAAAAATATATTAAATTACTACTAATGAATTGAATTATTTAATTTTAATAATAATGAAAATATATAACATTATTATTAACTAAAAATAACATTTTATTATATTATTTGTTAAAAATATTATATCTTTAAATTTTTATAAAGTGTAAATTTTTTTATTAATATGATATATTTTTAATAGAATAATTTTTTTATAAAAATGGTTATCGTTTTGCATAAATTTATGATGTAAGATAAATATATTTCATTAAAATTAAAATTTTAAAATATCATCATTTTTATTAATATAATAAATGTCAAAAATACATACTATTGTTCAAAAGACAAATTCTATAATTTTAATATTGTAATTTTATTTTTTTAATCATTTTTACTTGTAGTTAAATCTTCGATGTAATCATATTTGTATTCTATTTTTAAAATTTTACTTCTATATAAAAATATAGTTAAGAGATAATTTATGCATAAAAATTTAGATATTTAATTAAAATTTGAAAATATTTCTGTTGAAAATTAATAATAATAAAATATGAATAATCAAAATATTAATAATAGTTACATTTGATGTATAATTATAATGAAATAAAATATTAAAAAGTTTAAAAAATATTAAATAAGAAATTTATAAAAAAAATTAGTAATTAAATAAATATTAATTAAATATATTTAAATAAATAAATTTTGAAAATGATAACTAATAACTTTAAAAAAAAATAATAAAAATAGAGCAAATAAAAAATTTAAGAGCACTTAAGTAAAATGAAAATACATGGTGAAAAGAGAATGGTTAATATGTATCAAATGTCTCATATGACATATTACATATGGACAAATAAATAGAAATTATTTAAATAAAAGTTTAATTTTATAATTAGATATTTATTTAATTGAAAAACAGTAACAAAAGAATTTAGATTCAATTTTTATAACAGTAAAATGTTTCTCATTTATTTGGCCATTTCAATTCAATGGCTATAAGTTAGCCATAATAATAATAATAATAATAATAATAATAATAATAATAAACATTAATCAATATTAGGAAAGTGAAATAAAAAAAATATTAAAATTATTAACTTAAAAATTAATACATACTAATTATAAATAAGTCAAATCTCTATATTTTATTTTTATAACTTTTTATATAGACTATACTTTTTATCTCTCAATTTTTTTAACAAAAATTTCATACTAAAAATAATAAAAAATATAACAATATAATAAAAATATTTATTAAAGATATGAAATAATTTAAGGTTGATTAAATTATATGATAGTTGATTATGAGATTACAAATTAATGATGAATTTTCTTTAAATTAATAGCCATCTGACTTTTGTTATTATTGTTATTATTATTATTATTATTATTGTTGTTGTTGTTAAATTAATTTTTATTTTAAACTATTATTATTATTATTATTATTATTATTATTATTACTATTATTATTATTATTATTATTATTATTATTATTATTATAGAGGGTGATATGTAGTAAATAATATTTTTGCATAGATGAATTTATAAAAAAAATAATATAAATAATTTTTAAATATTGCATTTAATTACAAAAAGTTTTAATTTTTAAAAATCAAAATTTAAATAAAATAATAATTTAAATCATAAATATTAAAGTAGAATGGTAAATAATATTGATAATTAAAAGAGAAATAAAAAAGAACTAAATAATAATAATTATTATTATTATTATTATAAAAGAGTATAAAAAAGAGTTATTAATGGAAGATGACACATGGTAAGTTTTTCAAAAAAAAGTATTACATGGTATTTCCTTGAGAATACCAAGAAAAATTTAGCTTGTTTTACATAAATAATAATAAATAGATTAATTTAGATAACAAATATTTAGAATGCTAAATATAAATGCTTATCAAATTTAATATAAATATTATATTTTAAATTCAAACTCATCTGAAAGTCGGTTAAAAAATATTTAAGCTCTATTTTAATAAAGAGAAATTAAAAGTGAATGATAGATTACTTCCAATCCCTATTATATTGAAAAACGATAACAAAAGAATTTAAATTTAATTTTTATGATAATAAAATGTTTCTCATTTATTTGGCCGTTTTAATTCAATGGCCATAATAATAATAATAATAATAATAATAATAATAATAATAATAATAATAATAATGAGCATTAATTAATCTTAAGAAAGCAAAATAAAAAGCATATTAAATTATTAACATAAAAATTAATACATACTAATTATAAATAAGTCAAATCTCTATATTTTATTTTTATAACTTTTTATATAGACTATACTTTTTATCTCTTAAAATTTTTAATAAAGATTTCACAATAAAAAAAATTAAAAATATAACAATATAATAAAAATACGTATTAAAGATATTAAATAATTTAAGGTTGATTAAATAATATGCTAGTTGATTATGAGATCACAAATTAATTGTCAATTTTTTTTAAATTAATGGTCATCATTGACCTTCTATTATTATTATTATTGTTGTTGTTGTTATTGTTATTAAATTATTTTTTATTTTAAACTATTATTATTATTATTATTATTATTATTATTATTATTATTATTATTATTATTATTATTATGGTGGTGACATGTAGTAAATAATATTTTTACATAAATGAAATTATTAAAAAAATAATATAAATAACTTTTAAATGTTGTATTTAATTACAAAAAGTTTTAATTTTTAAAAATTAAATTTTAAAGAAAATAATAATTTAAATTATAAATGTTAAGGTCGAATTATAAATAATATTGATAACTAAAAGAGATATAAAAAATAAATAATTATCACTGTAAAAGAGTATAAAAGATAGTTATTAATGAAAGGTAATACGTAGCAAATTTTTCAACAAAAGTGTCACATGATATTACCTTGAGAATATATATATATATATATATATATATATATATATATGTATTATTATTTTCTCTATACGCTACATTTAAAACCTCTCATAACTATCTAAATCCTTTAAAACTCTCTCTCTCTCTCTCTCTTTCAAAATGTATAATTACTTTTTATGTGTATCTATTCCACTTATTGTTAGATATCAATTTCGTTCCATATATTATTATTCTCTCCATATGCTACATTTAAAATTCTCTCATAATTATCTCAACCTTTTCGATAACATGTTAAATTATAATATAATTTTTCTTATTAATTTTTATTTAATTAAAAGTAATTTAAAATTCAAATTTTTAAATAATTAAGATAAATTAAACCATATTAATGTAAAAAATAATTTAGAAACTTTTTATATTATAACCTAAGTTTTATAAGTTTTGATATTGTGACTTAATTTTTTTTTTTACTAAATTTATTATGATTATCTTTACTCTATTGTGATTTAGAAAGTTTTTCTATATTATAATATAAATGTATGAAAGAGAGGAAATATTAGCTTTGACCAAATTGCTATCATTTTTGAAATTAATTATAATTTTATTATTTAAATTAATTTTAAGGTTTGCATAAATTTAAATTCTTAATTTATGGTTAATATAAATTCAAATTTTTAGTCCTATTTATACTTAACTTCAATTAAATATAAAATTTTTCAAGAAGTAATCAACTAAAATAAGAAAATAATAAATAAAAAAAATAATTTGATCATATTACAATATTAAATAAAATACTTTATTAGTATCTGATTTTTCAAATTTATACTTACAATTAGTTATTTATTATACATATTTTATTAGTTGCATATTATTTTTTAAGTTAATTTTCATCTAAGAATTTTTTTAATTGCAATGAAATAATATATTAATATTTATAAAATTATGAATATTAACTAAAATAAAATATTTAATGACTATAATTTATAAAAAAAGAAAATAAAAATAATATAAATCAATCAAAGATTATTATTAATTCTAAAATTTGTTGCATGAACAACTTAAAAAGAATTTTATTTAATTTTAATTAAAGATAAATACTAACAAAATATTTAAAAATAATTAAATTTAAACCTAATTAATTTATTTCTATTTATATTTATATAATTACAAGTATAATTTCTTAAAAATTATTATTATAGAGCTAGCATTATATAACTTATAAAATATTATTTTTTTTACATTAATAATAAATAAAGGAGTAATAGTAATAATATATTATTTAATTAGATTTATATTTATATTATTACATTATTAATATTTTTCTATTTTTATTCTTTTCAGCATTGAAAATGGTGGTGTTTATGGTTCTTACTCTTTTGAATGAAAAAAAAGGGAATTGAAATAAAAGAGAGATTTTGTAAGAACTAAACTGTATTGAACTAAATTTATCTTATTGTATTGATATAGTTTTAATTTTCTTTTAATAACTGAATCAAGAATTATATTTTATCCAATCATAGTGAATACCAAAAAGAAATTTAATTAAAGCTGAAATAAATTTTATAAAAATATTTTTTTATTACTATTTCAGAAATATAATATAATTTTAATACAATTAAAATTTAAACACGTAATACATATGATATATTTATAATAACAGAAATTAATTTCAAAAATTATTCTATTTTCTAATTTTAAAAATAATTTTTTTTACATTAATCTAGATATACAATTTCATTTTATAAGTATGTATTATTTTAAATTATGAAAAATTAAAATAAAATATACACAAATCAAACTTTTAAAAAAAAAATTGAATAAATTAAATAAAATGAGCTTTACATTTATTATTAATTTATTTTAAATATTTTCACCTATTTATATTTTTAAAAGTTATTATTATATTTTTTTATTATATTACATTTAAGTTTAAAATTAAGTTAATATTACATATTAATAATATAACACAACTTTCATAAAAATATGATCGAATAAAAAATAATTTTAAAATTGATAAATATTTATATTTATATAATTAATTGAAATGACATTAAAGTTAATATTTATAATTTAAATAATTAAATATAATATGTATAATACTATGATAATATTATATAATATATAAAAAATTAATAAAAAATTATATAAAAAAATTAATTCATGTGTTTTTATAACAAGTATAATAACAATATATATATTTCAATAAAGTAACAATAACATGTAGCTAAATTATTTATACTAAATATATTATATGCATGAAAATTTAATTAATACTTATATAATATATAATTGTTAAAGAAAAATAAAATTATCATATTTAAAAAAATTTTATTTTAAAATTTTTTTAAATATGTGAACAAAATTTTTAAAGATAAATAACTAATATATACGAAAACTTTTTAAATATCTATATATTATTGCATTAATTAAATTTTAATATTAATTACTAAAATTTTAATATTTTTCATTTAAATATTTAAATTAATATTTAAATCTTATATACATAAATATAAATATAACGCTCATACTTTAAATACTAACAAAATTTAAGTATATAAACCATCTTGTTAATAAAACATAATTTTAAAAACTATTAACAAAGATTAATTTATTAACAAAATTTAAATTTGAGAACGAATATTTACTGACAATAAAATAGATTTTTTTTTTCTAAAAAAAAAAAGATTGACAGGTAGATTTTAACCATCGCTGCTTTAGAACCTCATCAGCAGCCCCCTCCCCCCCTCGCTTTTAACTATCTCTGGTGGGAAAAGAAAGCAAAAGAAGGGGTGGGGAGAGATTTTCGATCAAATTCTCAGATCTCTCTCTGTACGAGTTCAAGACCTTTAATCGCTTTATCAAATAACCAAAATGGGCCAGAAATCGTTGATCTACTCATTCGTTTCCTGTGGAAACGTGATTCTTGCTGAGTACACAGAATTCAGTGGCAATTTCAATTCCATAGCGTTTCAGTGCCTCCAGTAGCCCCCTGCGACCAACAATAAGTTCACTTACAACTGCGATGCCCACTCCTTCAATTACCTCGTTGACAATGGCTACAGTGAGTCTTTTAAAATTATTATTTTATGTTTGTTTCCCGAGAAATTAAAGAATCGAATGAAGTGTAATTTTTGTCAATTAATTTTAAGAAACATAATTAAAATTTATTTAAAATAAATTCTATGTTTGTGATGGATTTGAATGAAAGATTATGTCAAAATGCCACAAGAAATCCCCACCCACTGTTTTCGTTGTCTTAAATCCAAAACCTGTTTTCTTTCTTTCCTCGCGTTTCCTATGAAACCCTCTCCTCTTTCTTCTTCCATAATTTTATTTCTTTCTATGATAAATACTTTCTCTGCGCTCTCTGCACTAGTTTATCTCTCGTTCTCTGGTCATCTCTCGTTCTCGGTCCATTAGCCATGGGACGTGGTAGAAAGCGGCAGCTACCAGAGTTAACCCTCGATATATCGACGGAACTGCCAGAAACCGACGGCAATTCCCCGGAGTGTTGTGGATCCAAGGCGGGACATGGAGGCGGCGATGTTTTGCCACAGGGAAAGGAGCAGTCTGCGGAAAATAAGAGCACTACAGTGTAGTGAAGAACACTACAGTGGACCTATTGAACAGAGAGGTGAAAAAGTGGAAAAAGTTGAAGACGAAAGCCCAGCGAATGGTCAGACATGAAAGAGAAAGGTCAAGCTCGCCGCTCTTGGTTAGTGACCTTGGTGCTTTTATTATTTGGAAATTCTGAGAATAAGGTGTTTGGTGATTTTATTATTTGTAATTCTGAGATTGTGGTGTCTGGTGCTTTTACTACAAATTTTAAGTAAGACTATGAAGTTGTGATTTGGAGATTTTAGATCTCTTTAGAATGAGTTTACTGTAAATTTTTTTTAATGGTTTTAAGATGTTCGGAGATTTTTTTTAATGAAGTTGTGATTTGGTGCTTTTCTAATGGGTCTAATTCGTGCACCATGATGCATTTTTATAGGGTAAATTTTAATAACTATTCTTGAACTTATATGGTTGTAACACTACGGTTCTTAAATTTTTAAACGTAACATAAAACTTCATAAACTTTTAAATTTTGTACAGTAAAATTCCTCTAACTTTTAATTATTGATTTTTTAGTTGAAAACTGATGTGAACAACTCCAACATGGCTCTTAGTCAAGATTTCTCTCTCCTTTTTTATTCAAATTGTAAAATTATTCTCTCTGCATCTGAAAAATCATTCTGTTTATAATGAGAAAAAAGATTCAATTTACACATAACTTGAGAGAAAAAAGAGAAATATTGATTAAGCTCCACGCTAGAACTGTTCAGGTCAGCGTCTAACTGAAAAATTGATAATTAGAGGTTAAAGGGATTTTACTGTGTAAAATTTGAAAATTGAAGGGATTTTATATTACATTTTTAAGTTGAAGGTCTATAATATTATACTAGATAAGTTCAGGGACGATTGTCAAAATTTATCCCACTTTTATATCCCAAAAGTCCCAATAGCCATTCTTAAAACCAATTACAAGGGCTTGGCTCTCTTTCCATGCTTATATGTCTCTGCTTTATTTTTCATTTCAGTTTGTGCAATACTTGAACTAAGACACTTTTAATGTGAAATTAAATATAACAAAGCAATATCATAGAATTGCTTGTAAATAGCCGTCTTACTATAGTATAGTCATGGTCAATATAGTATTGTGGTATAGTCATGGTACCTTCTGTTTTATCATGTTATAACTGGAGAATATACTTGACAGCTTGGTGTAAACAATTCTATGGCTTTGCCTTTTGGATAAGAAATGATACTTTTGTTTAATCCATTAAAGGCATTGTTATATTGGCTATGTGATGCAAACCTCAAGAACGATGTCTTAAAACCCACGAATAGGTTTGTTTTATAATCCCAAGAAAGCCAAAATCAAGTTCAAACGCTAAGAGAAATTTTAACCTATCAATTATAGAAAATTGAAAACCAAGATAATTCAAAGGTAAGATTAAGAATTCTTGATCCAAAGTTTATTATCAAATAAGAACCAAGAACATCAGGATTGTTAAATCCTACAATATTAATCACTTAGATAATTTAGTTTAGTTCAAAAAAGAACTTAGAAAAAATCCTATCTTTTATTAATTTTATCAAAAGTAATGTTCAACTGAAAAAGTATTAAGTTAGTCTTGTTGATATGAATCTGCCTAACTCTACCTCAAAAGCTAACTCACAAGGGGAGGTTTGAAAACTCAGATATATATCACTCAAAATCTCCTTACAGAATTGATGTGGGACGTATCACCTATATATGCGACTGAAACCCTAAATCTCCAAACTAAAAAAAAAAAAAAAGAAAAACCTTAAAAACTAATAAAAAAGCTGGAGTGGGTTGCACTCATACCTAAGGCCAAAAACACTTAAATAACGCCAAAAGCACATAAATTTAATCAAAAAAAATTAAATAAAAAATTCAGACCTATCCTAGATAAAAAAAAAAAAAACTGAAAATTAAAGCAGCTAAAATGCTAAGAGAACCTACAATAATAGAATTAAGACAAGAAATTAATTCGATAAAGACTGAATTACATCACTTAAAAGAAAGGGTAGTCTTACTTGAAGTAAAAAATGATTCTCCGCTAATAGCTGAGCGAGAAGAAGAGGAAGAAGACAAGGTTGAAGATAATACTAATAGTATTAATAACTTTAAGTATGTTAATCGGATAGATCGAGTTATCCCTCACAAATGGCATACTAGAATTACCATAGTAGTTCAAAAGAAGTACTTATTTAGTACCATAGCCTTAATAGATTCAGGCGCTGATTTGTGCTGTATAAATGAAGGATTAGTACCCTCAAAGTATTTCTCTAAAACTATAAAGGAGTTACATACAGCAGACAGTAACAAGATGAGTGTTAGGTAATACGTGACAAGTTTTTTAAGAAAAATGCCACATGTCATTTACTGGAGAATATCACTTTCCTTTATATATATATATATATATATATATATATATTAACAAAATTCCTATGCTATGCATGGATTAATATGCAGTTTAATTTTTAATTATTATTTAAATAATAACAAATTATTATTATTATTAAATTAATTTTTACTCAAATTTCTTTCTTATTTAATTTAATTTAATAAATTTTCATTAGTATTTTTTTAATTAATTAATGATATACTTAATTAAAATACCTCATTTAATTCTTTTTTATATAAATTAATCATAATTTTTACGATTACTTTATTTAAAATATAATAATTACTTTATTCAAAAAATAATTTAAATATTATGAAATTTTTATTTACATCTTTCTCTCTTTCTGTTTCTATTATACTTCTCCCTCCCTTTATTCTACATCTCTCTCTCCCTCTCTCTCTCTCTCTCTCTCTCTCTCTCTCTTTCCCTCTCTATTGTACATCTCTCTCTCTCTCTCTCTCTCTCTCTCTCTCTCTCTATTGTACATTTCTCTCTCTCTCCGCCTCTGTCTATTATACATCTCTCTCTCTCTCTCTCTCTCTCTCTCTCTCTCTCTCTCTCACTCTGTGTAATAACCTATATTTTTAAAATATAAATTTTATATTTTTATATAGTATCTAAATATTATTTTAATATTATCTAACTAACTTATAATTTTTGTAAAACTTTCATTTATATATTTTTTTAATGTTATTTCTAAACATATTTTATAAAATTATTTAATAATCCAATTTCAATTGAAATTATTAGTTTTAAGTATTAATATCAAATCAATTAACAAACTATATTATTGCATTATTGTTAACCTTGGTCTTAAGATTTTATTCATTTTTATTAATTTGATTATTATTATTATTATTATTATTATTATTATTATAATTATTATTATTATTTATTTTCTTTATTATTTAATTATACACATATTTGTATTTTGGAACCCAATTGAAAAGAATTTTGGACTTATTTGAATACAACCAAAAAGTTCAAGGACTGAAAGTGTAATTAAAAGTAAAAACAAAAAACAAAGTTTAAAATTGTGCAACAGACCCCCCGAGCCTCCCTCTTCCTCACTTTCCTCCCTCCCCTCACCCATCTCATCTTCTCCGGCAACGAGGAGCGCTGGCCAGCAGCACCTGCACCATCAGATGATGGTGGCATGATGCAAGTGGCAATGAGCAGCAGCTTGCTAGTGAGCAAATGAAGAGAGAGAGGAGAGAGAGAACTGAATCTTTAAGGCTATTTTCTGGCCATTCCGGCCATCCTTCGGCCACACCATCGGTCCAGATTGATACCCCTCGCCCCATGGAAACATTCTCGACCAGTGGCAGCTCCCATGGTCTCTGGATTCACACAAAATGAGGAGAGAGAAAATGGGTCTTTTTCGAGCTTTCCTATCAGATTTTTAACAATCCAATCATCAACTGTCGGATTGACAAATCTGAGACCACGGATGGACTTAGTGCATCGAGACCTTCGAGATGGACTAACCCAGCTCTGATTGGACGCCATTTGAAAAAGGCGATCATCAGACAATCTAGATCGCTTAATGAGATTTTTGACTCTTTTCAATGTCCGTAAATTAAATATAATTATATAATAATTATTAATAATTTTTTAGCTTTGTTTAGGTGTGATCGAATCAGCGATAGCTCACTAGCACTCGGGATCGAGTTTTTGATCCGGTCTAGGTGTTTTGTTAGCTGTCTCAGAAAGAGGTCGTGTTTACAATCATTCCTAGTGTTTTCAGACGTCCTGAACGTGCTCCAGGTAGCAGAATTTGCAAAGGTAGTCTCAAAATTAAGTTGTATAATTTTTACCTTGGCTAAGCTAGCTGATAAATCTGTAAAATACTCCTAGCTTAGAAAATTTTAGTAAAATGACTTTAATTAATATAAGGATGATGTGGAGGACCTTCAGGAATATTTTTATAATTTTTAAAGTGCTAAAAATAAATATTTAGACTGTACAAGAGTTGGGGACCTGAGCTAAAGTTTGGAGGATTGGACCTGGATTAGGATCCTTGTAGGCCCTGGATGGACATTATAATTGTTGTTGTCGGCCTGAGGCCCTGTTTGTTGCTGTCATTACATTTTTCTTGTGAGAGAGTTAGGTCCAATCATAAAGAAGACTCAAAATTTCAGCAAGACCTTAGAAAATTATTCTTATTTCTTTGATTAAATTAATTAATTAATTCTATTAGTAAATTTGATAGAGGTTAATGTATTTGTCTAGGTAATCGGTGTGGACCAACATTTTTTCTCCTTTCAGCTAGACTGGTTGTAATTAAATCGACCAGTCTATGAGTTGAATATTGATTATTTTTGTAATTTCAATAATATATATATATATATATATATATATATATATATATATATATATATATATATATATATATATATCTGGCATGCTCATGCATTCTATATATAATTAATTATGCACATAAATAGTTAATACATTATCGAAATTTTGATTGCTACATATTTAATTATTGTTATTTATTTATGATTGCCACCCTGAAAATTATTTAAAGCTCTGTGTGTGTGCTGGCATGAATATGGTGTGGATATGGGTATGGGTAGGATTGGTAGTCGCGGCTAGAGATTGACTAACTAGGACTCGATCCTTATATATGGATAAGTTGGGGGGAGTACGGCTTTGAGTTAATCTTGCTGACTCACGCACTTGGATTAATAAGTGAAAGTCCGGTTTGAGTTGATTTCACTGGTAGGTATTCGATTAAGAGGGCTTTATAAGGGATCAGCTTCCATATATATATATTGATGTGATACATTGGATGTGTGAGTAGCTCCAAATTAACTTTTCGTGGGAATATTGGATGAATTATTTGTTTTATGTGTTGGATGTGCATTTCATGGTAGGATTGCACTAGTTATAAATAGTTATAGAAATTTCATCTATAATCAATATCTAAACTCTCTAAGTCGAATGCTCATTCTTGTTCAAATATTTTTCTCAGGTTATAGGAGGAGTGACTTTATTTCTTTAAGTCTAACCTGCATTTTTCTTCGTAGGTTGTGCTTATTAGGTAATAGTTTATTATGTCTATTTATTTATTTGTTTGTTTGTTTGTTTAATAACTAGAGCTTCGCTATAACATTGGTTTATGTATATGTTGTGTTACTTAATGAAAAAATTATGATATTAAATAGTTTGTACATGTTGAGTATCAGGGTTGAGCTGGGCTCCCCTTGTTTTGGCTTCCTGATAGAAATTGGGTTAAGTTGTCCCAAACAAATTTATAATACTTTATTTTATTTTATTTGCATGTTAAGCCTTAATTTTGGTTTTGATTATTGGTTTGAGAACAGCGAAACTTACTATTTGCCTCGGGGGCTTTATGCTGATCCAAGTCCTAGTGCCGGTCTGACTTAGAAATAAGGTCATGACACACACTCTCTCTCCCCCTCTCTTATACCTCTCCTTCTCTCTCTCTCTCTCTCTCTCTCTCTCTCTCTCTCTCTCTCTCTATTATCTCCCTCTCTCTCTATATTACACATCGCTCTTTCTCTATCTTTCTTTCTATTGTATCTCTCTCTCTCTCTCTCTCTCTCTCTCTCTCTCTCTCTCTCTCTCTCCCTTTTTCTCTCTCTTTCTCTCTCTATTGTACATCTCTCTTTCTCCCCCCTCTCTCTCTCTCTCTCCCCCTTCTCTCTCTTTCTCTCTCTATATTTATATATATTATACATCTCTCTCTCTCTCTCTATTATACATCTTTCTTAATTGGCCTAATATTCAAAAAAATCTAAAACTTTACATGTTTTTGCAATTATAGCTAAAACCTTTTTTTTTGTCAATTTTGTCCTAATCTAAAAGTTTTGTATTTATTATGGCCAAGTCAAATATTATTTTTTAAATATGTTATTGCTGACATGGCGGGTGATGTGGTGGGAATTTTATTTTCTTGCTGACATGGCAAAAATATTTTTATTATATAAATTGTTGCTGATGTGGCATAACTTTAATAATTAAAAAAATCCAACACTTTTTGACTTTTGTCAATTATAGCCAATTCTATAAGTTTATTTCATTTACAACCAATTAACTAATTTTGATGCAACTTGGTCAAAATTTCATATTTTATTACCTAATAAAATTATAAAAATGAATATTTATATTACTTAATACAATAAAAAAATAATTTTCCCCTCTCTCTCCCCACATGTTTTTTTATTTATTTAAAAATTAAAAATCCATGCAAAAATGTCAATAATAACAATATTCTTCATTTTGGCAAATAATAATAATAATAAAAAAAATAATAATAATACTAATAATAATAAACATGTGGTTGAATGTCTATATATTATTGAATGATAGTGGATGGGAGGAGAGAGAGAGATAGATATAGAGATACTATTTAGAGGGAGAAAGGTGGGTAGTGGGCGTACACGTACATATTATTGGATAACAATTGGTAGGAGGAGAGACAGATGGGTAGAAGGATATTTTCAATTTTAAATAAATAAGAATTTATCTATTTTCATAAATAAGTTCTATATATATCACAAAGAGAGAGAGAGAGAGAGAGAGAGAGAGAGAGAGAGAGAGAGAGATAAGGGAATATTATTTTTTTGTTATACTAAATAATATAAATATTTATTTTTGACAATTGAATTAAGAAAAAAAAAATATTAATTTTCATCAAATTAAATAAAAATTAGTCAATTGGCTATAAATGATACAAACTTATAAGATTGGCTATAATTAACAAAAGTCGAAAAGTTTTAGATTTTTTAATTATTAAAGTTATGCTACGTCAGCAGCAATATATAAAATAATAATATTTTGCCACACCAGCCACCATGTCAGTAAGAACATAAATGTTTTTGTCACGTCACCTGCCATGTCAAGAATAAAGATATTAAAAATGATATTTTTGGCACAAGACTTCCCAATTTTTCAATTTTGATCGGGTCATAATAAATACTAAACTTTCAAATTAGGTCAAAATTAACCAAAAAAAAGTTTTTGCTATAATTGCAAAAACACGTGAAGTTTTGGATTTTTTTTATAACATTTGGCCTATAATTTAGTCAACCTTAAATTATTTTATATTTTTAACAAATATTTTTACTATATTGTTATATTTTTTATTATTTTTATTCTAAAATCTTTGTTAAAAAATTTGAAAGACAAAAAGTATAATCTACATAAAAAGTTATAAAAACAAAATATAGAAATTTGACTTATTTATAATTAGTATGTATTGATTTTTATTTTAATAATTTGATATTCTTTTTGTTTTAGTTTCTTTTATATATATATATAGTATTCCCAAAAGAAAATGGATATATTAATTTAATAATTTTAAAACTGATATTCTAAAATATTTTTATAATGGCCCATATTGGTCAAGTTGAATAGCCCATATTTTGTTAGGTCAATAAACTTCAAATTATTAGAATATAGCCTCACAAAATTATCTCTTTTAAGAATATAACAACTTAGTTGGGCGATTAAGATATTCTTTTTTAGTCTAGTAAAAGGTCTTATTCTAATTATATGCACCTAGGTCCGCTAATATTCCATTATGTTGATTTTAAAATAATTGATAATATTTAATAATTTAAAAGTTTTTTTTTATTTGTCGAATTAAACAATAAAATTAATGAGCTCATATTCCACTAATTTTGTTCAATATTCTAAATTAATATAAAATAGACATTAATTAATGGCCCACATTAATGTTGGCCAACAATGTACTAAGGTCTATTTTAATGGTGATATCATTATAATTAATTTTTTTAATTTAGAGTATTGATATTATCTAAATGTCTGTTATTGGCCCAATAAAAAATATATTCATATTTAAATTACTAATTAACAAGTTGTAAAGTTCAAAATTTAATGATTATACTTACATTTAAAGTATTTTTTAGCAATAAAAAAAATTAAATTGTGAATAATTTAAAAAAATTTTTATTAATCCAATTAAATAGAAATTTTAAATGTAACCCACAACATATTCTAATGAAGTCAAGTCAATATGTAATAATAACAATTAATCTATCAAATATTAGTCCGGGGTGTAATTACACTATCCTTAAAATAATTATAGCACAAGCCAATATCATTCAGATTCAATGGATTCTTTTTTATATTATAAGGTATCAGGAATCAAAAGAAATATAAATAATTTTTTATAATTGAGACTAATAAATCTTGAATAAAAACAATAAAAATAAAGCAAATCAGAGAAAGAGTTTAAGAACAAAATATGAAAAAAAAATTCTAATTATAGAATCAATAATTTTATCATAATTGAAAGCAATTGAGTACTTAAATAAAAATAGAGAAAAATTAATGAAATTAAATTACTTATATTTTATAATTAAAGAATTAATAATTTTATTACAATTGAAAGCGACTGAATAATTATAATAAAGAATAAAAAAAATTTAATGAAATTAAATTAATTATATTTTATAAATAAATTACCACTTGTAATCTTATAATGTCACATGGCAAGTTTTTGGAAGATTTTAGCCAGTACATTAATTATATGCAAACAGATTTAATTGAACCTTAGATTTCTAAAAGTGTAAGAAATATTGTCTACCACTAGGCTACATCTCACATTTGTTATTTGTATGTGTGTATGTATATATATAAGTATATAATCTGCATATTTTTTATATGAAAAATCATACTGTATATATATTTTTTAAACTTTCAAATTTTATATTTTTAGTGTTAAATAAAAAAATTATATATTTTTACATATTAATGATATTTTTTAATATAATTTCAACATTGATAAATTGAAGTAAATGAATAAAATTTTATTATTACTCTCCTCCATATATTTTATTTTTTTATCAAGTGATAAAAATTTAAAATATTACATTTTTATGACTTAATACTTATAAAATTAACACAAATTCATATTTTGTGTTATAGAAAGATATTGTCCCAATCCGTGGTTTGCCACGAGTAATCGTGCTTGTTATATATCTATTTCATTCTATGTATTTTTATTCTCTCTATATGCTACATTTAAAACCCTCTCATCACTATCTAAATCCTTCAAAAGTGTCTCTCTCTCAAAATGGGCCCCCCCCCCCCCCCCCCCACCCCATTGTTAGATATCAATTTCATTCCATATATTATCATTCTCTCCATATGCTACATTAAAAACTCTCATAATTATCTCAGCCTTTTCGATAATATGTTAAATTATAATAGATGAATGATATGTTAAATTATAATATAACCTTTGTTATTAATTTTTATTTAATTGAAAATAATTTAAAATTCAATTTTTTAAATAATTAAGATAAATTAAACCATATTAATGTAAAAAATAATTTAGAAACTTTTTATACTATAAACCTAAGTTTTTATAAGTTTTAATATTGTTATTTAAATTTTTTTTAACTAAGTTTATTATGATTATCTTTACTGTATTGTGATTTAGAAAGTTTTTCTATATTACATATAAACGTACGAAGGAGAGGGAATATTGGCTTTGTCCAAATTGCTATCATTCTTAAAATTAATTTTAATTATATTTTTATTATTGAAATTAATTATAAAGTTTGTATAAATTTAAATTCTTAATTTATAGTTAATATAAATTTAAAATTCTTAATCCTCTTTATTCTTAACTTCAATTAAATATAAAATATTCTAAGAAGTAATCAACTAAAATAAGACAATAATAAATAAAAAAATAAAAAATATAATTTGATTGTATTACAATATTAAATAAAATACTTTATTAGTATTTGATTTTTCAAATTTATATTTACAATTAGTTATTTATCATACACATTTTATTAGTTGCATATCATTTTTTAAGTTAATTTTCATCTAAGATTTTTTTATTATTAATATTTATAAAATTATGAATATTAACTAAAATAAAATATTTAATGACTATAATTTATAAAAAATGAAAATAAAAATAATATAAATCAACCAAAGATTATTATTAATTTTAAAATTTGTTACATGAACAACTTAAAAGGAATTTTATTTAATTTTAATTAAAGATAAATACTAACAAAAAATTTTAAAATTATTAAATTTAAACGTAATTAATTTATTTCTATGTATATTTATATTATTACAAGTATAATTTTTTAAAAATTGTTATTATAGAGCTAGCATTATATCACTTATAAAATATTATTTTTTGCATTAATAATAAATAAAGGAGTAATATTAATAATAAATTATTTATTTAGATTTATATTTATATTATTATGTTATTAATGTTTTTCCATTTTTATTCTTTTCAGCATTAAAAATGGTGGTGTTTATGGTTCTTTCTCTTTTGAATGGAAAAAAAAAAAAAAAGAGATATTGTATGAACCAAACTGTATTGGACTAAATTTATCTTATTGTATTGATGTGGTTTTAATTTTCTATTAAAAAATAATCGAGAATCATATTTTATCTAATCATACTGAATATCAAAAAAGAGAAATAATTAAAGTTGAAATAAATTTTATAAAATATTTTTTATTATTTTTTTAAAAATGTAATATAATTTTAATAAAATTAAAATTTAAACACGTAATGCATGTGGTACATTTATAATAACAAAAATTCATTTTAAAAATTATTCTATTTTCTAATTTTATAAATAATTTTCTTTTACATTAATCTAGATATAAAACTTCATTATACAAGTATGTATTATTTTAAATTATGAAAAATTAAAATAAAATATATACAAATTAAATTTTTTTTTTAAAAAAAAGGTAAAATGATAGAATTTAAATAAATTAAATTCAATGAGATTTACATTTATTATTAATTTATTTTAAACATTTTCACCTATTTATATTTTTAAAACTTAATATTATATTTTTTTATTATATTACATTTAAGTTTATAATTAAGTTAATATTATAAATTAATAATATAAAACATAAATTTCATAAAAATATGATCGAATAAAAAATAATTTTAAAATTTATAAATATTTATATTTATATAATTAATTGAAATGACATTAAAATTAATATTTATAATTAAAATAATATTTATAATACTATAATAATATTATATAATATATAAAAAATAATAAAAATATATATAAAAAAATTAATTCATGAGTTTTTATAACAATTATAATAACAATACATATTTCAATAAAGTAACAATAGCATGCAGTTAAATTATTATACTAAATATATTTTATGCATGAAAATTTAATTAATACTCATATAATATATAATTGTTAAGGAAATATAAAATTACCATATTTTAAAAAACTTTATTTTAAAATTTTATTGCAGACATGAAAAATATTTTTAACGATAATTAAATAATATATAGAAAACATTTCAAATATCTACATATTATTGCATTAATTAAATTTAAATATTAATTATTAAAATTTTAATATTTTTAATTTAAATATTTAAATTAATATATATAAATAAAAATATAATGCTCATACTTTAAATATTAGTACAAATATTTACTGAAAATAAAATAGATTTTTTTTTTCTAAAAATAAAATAGATTGATAGGTAGATTTTAACATAGCTTAAGGGCATGTTTGGATTAACTGTTGAATACAATCGATAATGTTAGGTGATAGTTATCATAAATTAGTGATACCGATAATCGATAGTGATGATAATCGCTTTATATTAAGTGTTTGGTAAAATTATATTTAGTCATTCTTTGTTAATATGTGAAATGACTAATAAGGGTATATATCATATAATTTATTTTATTATTTAAATAAATATAAAATTATAAATTTATTATATTATATTATTTATTTTATTATTAAATTAAATATATAATTATTAAATTAATATATTATATTATTTAAATAAATATATAATTATTAATCTTTTATATTATATCATTTATTTTAGTATTGAAATAAGAAAATAATTATTTTTTTAAGATAATTAAATAATTTAAAAAATATAGATAAAATAATAAAATAATTATTATTGTTAATAGAAAAATTTATAATTAATTTTAAGTTTTTTGATATAAATAAATATTTTATATTTTATGTTATTAATAAAAAATATTTTAACAAAGTTGAAATACGTTAATTAAAATTATAAATAAAAATATTAATAATATTAATTTTTAAGTTAAATAAAAAAGGATAATATGGTCAAAATAAAAAATAAAATCATATCAATATCACCGATGAGAACAAATTTCTAAAAATAGAAATGATAAATCGCAGCTGATGGGTATTATATCAGTTACCCATCAGCTATCAGCTCTATTTTTTTAAACTTACCAAACACTACAATTTACCTGTTTGTCAGCTATCAGCTGCACCTAACAGGTAAACCAAACACCCCTAAGGACTTTAGCTGTAAGTTAGTCAAAAATTAAACCTATCATTAAACCCCAAACCCCACTCTTCCTTTTAACTATCCCTGCTTTAAAACCTCATCAACAACCCCTCGCTCCCTCTCTCTGGTGGGAAAAGAAAGCAAAAGAAGGGGAGGAGAGAGATTTTCGATCAAATTCTCAGATCTCTGTCTGCACGAGTTCAAGACCTTTAATCGCTTTATCAAATAACCAAAATGGGCCAGCAATCGTTGATCTACTCATTCGTTTCATGTGGAAATGTGATTCTTGCTGAGTACACAGAATTCAGTGGCAATTTCAATTCCATAGCGTTTCAGTGCCTCCGGAAGCTCCCTACCACCAACAATAAGTTTACTGACAACTGCGATGCCCACTCCTTCAATTACCTCGTCGACAATGGCTACAGTGAGTTTTTTAAAATTACTATTTTATGTTTGTTTCCCCAGAAATTAAAGAATCGAATGAAGTGTAATTTTTGTAAATTAATTTTAAGAAACATAATTAAAATTCTATGTTTGTAATGGATTTGAATGAAAGATTATGTCAAATTGCCACAAGAAATCCCTACCCACTGTTTTCGTTGTCTTAAATCCAAAACCTGTTTTCATTCTTTCCTCGCGTTTCCCTATGAAACCCTCTCTTCTTTCTTCTTCCGTAATTTTATTTCTTTCTGTGATGAATACTTTCTCGTTCCCTGTTCATCTCTCGTTCTCGGTCCTTTAGCCATGGGACGTGGTAGAAAGCGGCAGCTACCGGAGTTAACCCTCGATGTATCGACGGAACTGCCAGAAATCGACGGCAATTCCCCGGAGTGTTGTGGATCCAAGGCGGGACAAGGAGGCGGCGATGTTTTGCCACAGGGAAAGGAGCAATCTACGGAAAATAAGAGCACTACAGTGTAATCAAGAACACTACAGTTGGACCTGTTGAACAGAGAGGTGAAAAAGTGGAAAAAGTTGAAGACGAAAGCCCAGCGAATGATCAGACGATGATAGACAGAGGTCAAGCTCGCCGCTCTTGGTTCGTTACCTCAGTGCTTTTATCATTTGGAATTCTGTGATTAAGGTATCGGTGATTTTATTATTTGTAATTCTGAGATTGAGGTGTCTGGAGCTTTTACCATAAATTTTAAATAAGACTATGAAATTGTGATTTGGAGACATTAGAGCGCCTTGCAATGAGTTTACTTGAAATTTTGGGCCCATTTTGGGCCTAACTCCTAGCTAGATGAATTTTTCTCTCTAATGGGTCTAATTCGTGCACCCTGATGCATTATATCCCCAAGAGTCTCACTTAAAACCAATTACAAGGGCTTGGCTCTCTTTCCATGCTTGTATGTCTCTGCTTTATTTCTCATTTTAGTTTCCGCAATACTTGAACTAAGACACTTTTAATGTGAAATTAAATATAACAAAGCAATATCATAGTATAGTCATGGTCAATATGGTATGGTGGTATAGTCATGGTACCTTCTGTTTTATTATGTTGTAAGGGGAGCATATACTTGACAGCTTGGTGTGAACAATTCTATGGCTTTGCCTTTTGGATATGAAATGATACTTTTGTTTAATCCATTAAAGGCATTGCTACATTGGTTGTGTGATGCGAACCTTAAGAACGATGTCTAAAACTCATGAACAGGTTTATTTTATAATCCCAAAAATGTCAAAATCAAGTTCAAACACCAAGGAATATCTTGACATATCAATTATAGAGAATTGAAAACCAAGATAATTCAAAGATAGAATTAAAGATTCTTGACCCAAAGTTTATAATCAAATAAGAACAAAAAATATCAAGATTGTTAAATCCTACAAGATTAATCGCTCTTGGAGAATTTAGTTTTGTTCAAAAAAAAACTTAGGAAAAATCAGTCAATTGTATTAATTTTATCAAATGTAATGTTCAATTGAAAAAGTATTAAGTTAGCCTTATATATGAAGCTAAAACTCTAAATTCCTAAACTAAAAAAAAATAATAAAATAAAACCCTAAAAACTAATAAAAAAGTTGGGGTGGGCTGCACTCCTACCTAAAGCCCAAAACACAAATAAGATTCAAAACACATAAATTTGATAAAAAATAATTAATAAAAATATTTAGACATGTCCTAGATAAAAATGATACATTGAATTTGCGTAGAAACCCGTCAATTCTATCCAAATGTTTTTTTTATCATCTTCCACGTAGACTTGGATCAAATCAAGCCACTTCCCATCTTCTTGTAAGCCCAATTTATTGATTGTATCTCCATATTTAGCTTCTTGTGCAACTACTTCCTCAATCAACTCTTGCATCTTCTAAATTCTAGTCCTTGTGATTGGAGTTTCTTGTGCAATTGCATCTTGAATCATTTCACGAACATTTCTAGGATCTTATTATTCTTGTTGATTTCTATCGTCTCCTCCCTCTTCAAAAGGATTCGTCCTCGAATCTTTACCTATATCAAAAGGGGAAAGATTAGTAACATTAGAAGTAGCACTTACATTGTACTCACTAGGAAGATCCAACTTATAAGCATTATCATTAATCTTGGCCACCACTTGAAATGGACCATCTCCTCTAGAATGAAGCTTAGAGTTTCTTTGAATTGGAAATCTTTCCTTCCTCATATTCACCCAAACCCAATCTCCTGGTTGGAAAGTAACTCGCTTTCTTCCTTTATTAGCTTGGGTCACAGATTCTTATTATTCTTCTTCTCAATGTGCTATTAGCTTGTTCATGGATCCTTTTAACCAACTCAGCCTTCTTCTTTCCATCTAAACTTGAAATCTCTTGCACAGGCAAAGGAATCAAATCTAATGAAGTTAAAGGATTAAACCCATAAATAATCTCAAAAGGTGAAAAACCAATAAAAGAATGCATACTTCGGTTATATGCAAATTCAATAAATGGTATACATCCTTCCCATGATTTCAAATTCTTTCTAACAACAGCACACAAAGGAGTTGTTAAAGTTTTATTAACTACTTCAGTTTGTCCATCAGTTTGTAGGTGACATGTAATAGAAAATAGCAGTTTAGTACCCAACTTACCCCCATAATACTTTTCAAAAGTAGCTTAGGAACTTAACATCTCTATCACTAACAATGCTCCTAGTGAAGCCATGTAATCTCACAACTTCCCTAAAGAATAAATCAATAGTATTTGTGGCACCATCAGTTTTAAGGCAAGGAATGAAATGCGCTACCTTAGAAAATCTATCCACTACCACAAATATAGAATCTTTACCTTCCCTAACTATTAATGTTTGAACCTTGTATCTATTTTTAGGAGAGATTGGTGTATTAACCAAGACTTGCACATGTCCGATGGTTGTTGAAATATCTTGGTCGAATACCCCAACCCATATTTCTGCTTTCTTTTATTTTATTTTTGGACACAGAATTCAGATGGTATTTTTTTTTTTTTTTGAATGAAATTGCTAGAGCTTTACATCAAAGATCATCTTAGAACTCTCTCCATTACTCTTAGCAAATTTTTGCCTTGATTTGTTAAGTTTTATTATATGTTCAAGGTTGTTCATTAGTATAGATGAATTGGTCTTATTCTTGGCTACCTTTCTTGTGATTTTTCGATTCTCGATTTTCAAAGGTGAAGGGTTGAAGGTTCAAGGGAGTTTCTTAGCTTGTTTTAAAGAAGGTTCTTTGGTCTTTCTTCTTAGTGGAATCAGCTACTAAGGGGAGAAACCATATCACATTTTACATAGAATGGACTTGTCACCAGTGACTCCCTAATCTAATGTGCTCGGCTTATATAGAGGCTTTTCAGAAATTTTGCTTAATATATCTAATGTGTTTGGCTCATACAGAGGCTATTCAGGATTTTTGCTTAAAACATTATGTGTCGTGCACCAAGGGCATTGTAAAGATCTCCACTTGAATTTTATGTATCCATAACATACATAACATAATATAGTTATAACTATGGGGAGAGTTAGTGAGTCATCCATAATTCATCATGTGCTAACAATAATAATGCAAATATGCATATATTCATGTTCTAGATATATACACCCTAAACAAATATGACATAATGTATAAGGATGATCATAAATTAAATTTAAGAAGTTTACTTTTCTTAAGGTTAGAATTACTCACTTCTTGTAACCTATAAACCACCTAACTCGAATGGTAGCTGTCCTCAGATTCTAACTTTTCAAGTCCTCAAGTCCGATCTTATAACATCGGGCCCTAAGAAGTTTTACTAGGTTCTAAACTCTATACACATAATAAATATCTTATTCTAGACCTTTAGGAACTCTGAAACCATGTTTTAGAACCTTAGACCAAAAAGGTAAAAAAGTCCGGCAACACGTACTTTGGCTGTTGAAGTCTTGGACTTCAGTTGTCGAATTCTCAGTCTTCGGACGACCTTTTTGTATGGTATTGACTACGACTGTCAAAGTTTTGGCCCTTTTGCTTCAAGTGAATTTTTCCTGGACATTTTGCTAACCCATGTCAGTTGAACAGATAAAGATTTGAAACCAGCTTCAAAAGGAGCCTTGATACTGGCTTTAATTTGTTCCATGACTTGTTGAGCAATTTGAGCGAAAATGCTAGCTATGTTGAATGCAATTGGAGCCACCTTTTGTGCTGGGGGTGACTCGTTGTCAGTTCGTTCTTATTGAGATTGAGATTGAGATTAAGTTTAGCTTCATCGGCTACTCTTTTAAGATTTGGCCCTGTAGCTTCTTTTTCATAAAAACTTCTTATTTTGGGCATGGTTACCAAAATACTTGTGTGCAAATTGTGATATTTGAATGAATGAAGTGAGCGAAAAGATGATGACAGATAGTCCCATTGATAGTTGCGTAAAATGGCATATCTTTATCATTACATACTTAGCCTTTTGAGTTTGTTTCTTGTTTAATTAGCTTGTTAACGCTTATTGTTATGTTATTAGGTGTTTACAAGAGCTGTAAGAGCTTATGAAGTATAAAGAGATGAATTGAGAATAAAAAGAAGCAAAAGGAGCTTAGGAGTGTCTTATTCATGGTATTTGGAGGCTAATGGTAAAAAACGAACAGATTCGAACATCAGGTCATATTAAGCTTTTTTAGACAGCCTTAATAGAACTTGTATGTAATTCACTATTTAGAGTGTAAATCTGGCCTTATGGGCTTAGAGGGACCTTAATTGAGATATTTTTAGGTGATATATAAAAATTAATGCTTGTTTGGTTTCTACAGTCAATTTATTTAAGTGAATTAATTATTGCAATAGTGTCAATGATTGATACTTAATTTTCATAGTGGATATATATCTTTCTACTGAGCCATTATTATATTGTATTAGTTGCATTCTTGATACTTTTAGCTTTCAGTTTAATTTGATTAGTAACCCCTTGTTTTCTTTATTGTTAGTATGTGAAAATACTTAAGTTCACTTTGCTAATTAGTCAACCATTCTCTGTGGGATCGATCTCTACTTGCTCTTGCTACAACTAAGTTAGTCTAGTAGAGTACTTTATTTGATTGGTGCATTTGGCACGCATCATCCACCAAGCGTGCCAAATTGTCATTTCTTCATGAAATTGATTTCACTCAATTTACGCGTGTCAAAAACATGTATGGCCATTCCTCACGTGTGAATTGAATTGCAAGCGTATCAGAGATGTGTATGATCCCAATCTGAATTCTAAACAGAATGATTGGTGGGAAAGAAATAACCTAACTTTCCTTTGGTTTCCTAACTCCACTAGGATGCGCTTTAGACCTGAGATAATAAAGTTATCTTGTATATAGGTGGTTTGAGTTTGATACTGCTTTCATACTTGTACTGTGTATGGGTATATGGGCATGTGTTGGCTCTTACTAGTTATATATGGAGGTAGGTATTGATCAAGATGGAATCTGTTACCCTAAGTAAATAGGGATAAAATCCTATGTTCATTTAATTGTTTTTGATGTTTCAAGTTCCTGGCCAGGACAAACAGATTTAGTCAGAAACGAGTTTCTGACAAGAAAATCTTTTTAATCAAGAATTGGAATTAAAGAGAACATAATATTCATAGCAAATGGGGTTTAACATAAACCATGACTCCAGCTCAAATTGAGATTTTGTAACAGAGAGATTCTAGTGCATGGTAACATATGATTATAGGTTCATTTAAAGGTATTCCTTGTTACTGATTGGGTGGTCATGGCATACTATGCTAGGTGTCAACCATGGTCTATGAGATGCCTAAAATGATTTAGAGAAATCATTTATGGTAAGAAAGAGTTCTGATGATATTAAGAGTTAATATTATATCTCATTGCCAATTAGTGATGAGCCTAGTAAGTCACACACATACACAAGATAATCGCCAAGTTAAATGTGATGTAATTGATTAATTAAAGAGTTTAATTGATTAATTAAATAGGTTTAGTTTGCAATTAGATTGCAAAGTCTCTAGCATGTCTTGAAACAAAATCTAGGTTATTAGATGTATAGTATAAGTTAAATTTATATTTAAAATGTTTAAATATGAATTTAATTATGAGAAATTAATTAATAGAGATTAATTAATTAATTTATATTTGATATAAATTGATTAGAAGAGGAGAAATAATTATTTTGGGTTGAGAACTCAAGATTAAAACACAAGGGTAATTTACTCATTTCACAGAATGACATGTGGCATCATGAGATGGTGATATCTGGCTCCATATAAGTTTGCCATTTATCTTTCTATCATGCTAGGGGATCAAAGTCAAGATTAAATCTAGCTTTGACACTTGGCTTAATGTGATTAAGTCAATTAAAATTAAGATGCACTCAGGTGATGACATGTGGGAAGAGTTTTAAGTAATGACCTAATTATAAAAGGGAAAAGAAAGAAAAATTCAGCCACTCTTCTTATTCCCTCAAGTGTGCTGCCACCTATAGCTCTCTCTCCTCTCTTCATCTTCTCTCATCAATTCAAAGAGAATTGCCCATATTCCTTTGAATTAAAATTGCTAGAAATTATTTCTAGTGTCCTATACACATCTACAACCTCTCTAAAGGCAAATCCCTAATTTCTAATTGGTTGGCAAGGCTTGAGAAGCTGGTTTAGGGGCTGCCATTGGTGATCTTGGTGTGGACAAGCTAGAGGGACAACTCTTGGGGTCCTAGGTGCTTCACAAAAGTACCAATTACATCTATAGTGTATCAAAAGGTTAGTGCACATATTATTCTTTTAATCTAGGTTTCTAATGAATTAATTTGTTAATTCAAAAATCTTAAATAGCAAATCTAGATCCTAATGCATATTAAAAGTGTTTTAATATACAATTGAACATTGAAATCAATTAGGCATATAATGGATATGACATGATGCATGAAACCCTAGAAGAAAAATTTTGTATTCAATGTTCTAATCTGTCAATTTATATGCTTTTGCTCCTTCACATAATTTATTTAGTCTTTGTTTTCCAAAACAATATGTCATTTTAGTGCCCTTGAAAGCACATTAAATAACTTCTTTTTTAACAAAAACAACCTTAAATTGTCTCAAATAACTTGTTTGAGCTTCTAGAAATGTGATCTTCAAGTCTAAATCTTAGTTTTCCTTCAAACGTGTTTTAGGGGCTATTTTAGTAAACCCTTATCAAACCTGCCTAGCATGTATTCTAACTTTAGGATTACTTTAGCTACATCCCAAATAGATCTCATGTTAAATTTCAAGTCAAAATTTCATCGTTTGCCTAATAATCTAAAATCTTTCATTAATTCACCCCAATTGAACCTTTAGTTTTAAATCTGCTTGAAACATTTGTCGAATCTTTTCAGACCCTTGATTTTACCTTTAATATCATTATTTCAGTGTTTTTAAATTGTCTTATTCTTACTTTAAGCATTTGACTATTCATAATTTATTTATTCTTTGTTATTTCTTTGCAACCAAAATGATCTGTCATCTTAATGCCCTTGAAAGCATATCAATAAACTTTTATTTCATTAAAAGCAACCCTAAAATAAACACAAATAACTTGTTTTAGTTTTTGCAAATGTGAACTTCAAGTCAAAACCCTAGTTAACCTCAAAACGTGTTTCACTGTCAGTTTTAGTGAACTCGTATCAAACCTGTCTAGCATTCGTTCTAAATTTATGATTGCCTTAGTTGCATCCCAAATAGACCTCATATTAAATTTCAGGTCAAAATTTCATCGTTTGCCTAGTCATCTAGAATCTCACCTCAATTTGCCTCAATGGAACATTTAGTTACAAATCTATTTGAAACCTTGTCGAATTTTTACAGACCCTTGATTTTACCTTTAATACCATTATTTCAGTATTTTTAAATTGTCTAATTCCTATTTCACTATTCATAATCATTAAAATTATGCTACATTAGTAACAACATATAAAATAATAATATTTTGTCACATCAGCCATCATGTCAGCAAGAACATAAATTTTCTATCAATCACTTACCGCGTCAGCAACAAAATATTAAAAATGATTTTTTTGCCACGTTAGCGCCCCCCCAATTCCTTAATTTGACCACGCTATAATAAATACAAAAATTTTAAATTAGGCCAAAATTGACCAAAAAAAAAAAGTTTTGGCTATAATTGCAAAAGAGTATAAAATTTTGGATTTTTTTTATAACATTTAGCTTATAATTTAATCAACTTTAAATTATTTATATTATTATATTTTTAATTATTTTTATTATGAAATCTTTGTTAAAAAATTTGAAAGACAAAAAGTGTAGTTTACATAAAAAGTTATAAAAATAAAATATAAATATTTGACTTATTTATAATTAATTAATAATTTAATATTTTTTATTTTAATTTCTTATATATATATATATATATATATATGAGCAGGAAGGTATTTTCAAAAGAATATGAATATATTAATTTAATAATTATAAAATTGATATTCTAAAATATTTTTATAATGGCCCATATTGGTCAAGTTGAATAGCCCATATTTTGTTAGGTCAATAAACTTCAAATTATTAGAATATAGCCTCGCAAAATTATTTCTTTTACGATTATAACAACTTAGTTGGGCGATTAAGATATTCTTTTTAGCCTAGTAAAAGGTTTTGCTCTAATTATACGCACCTAGGTCCGCTACTATTCCATTATGTTGATTTTAAAATAATTGATAATATTTTAATATTTTAAAATTTTTTATATTAGTCCAATTAAATAATAAAATTATTGAGCTCATATTCCACTAATTTTGTTCAATATTCTGAATTAATATAAAATAGACATTAATTAATGGCCCACATTAATGTTGGCCAATAATGTACTAATGTCTATCTTAATGGTGATATCATTATAATTAATTTTTTTAATTTAGAGTATTAATATTATCTAAATGTATATTTTTGGCCTAATAAAGAATATATTCATATTTAAATTACTAATTAACAAGTTCTAAAGTTCAAAAATTTAATGATTATACTTACATTTAAAGTTTTTTTTAAGTAATAAAATAAATTAAATTGTGAATCATTAAAAAAAATTTATTAATCCAATTAAATAGAAATTTTAAATGTGGCTCACAGTATATTCTAATGAAATCAATATGTAATAATAACAATTAATCTTTCAAAAATTATCACGTTAAATTCACCTTAGCTAATGGGCCAAATTACTAGACCAGTAATGACGATTAAAATATCCTAATTTTTCAAAACTTTTAATTATTATATGAGTATTAAATATTTTTCCCTATATTTTTAAAATTATCAACAAATCAAGCTATTTGTTTCTCATCTTAAATTTTATATATATATATAGATATTAACATTTATCAAATTAATTTTTGTTCAAAATTTTTGCTTAATTAATTTTATTTAAATAAATTTTCTTTTGTTTTGATTGTAACTTTTAAATCAATTTATGGAAAATTATTTAAAATTGTTTTTAAATTCTTTTTATACATAAATAATGGAGATCATTGAGCCAATGCCTCTGGAGTATTCAAATGATCAACCACAAGGGCAAAGGCAAAGGCCGGGGCACTACAAGGGCTAGTTCAAACTTATTGTGGTAAAGAACCTAAAAATGGAGAGTTCTGCATGATAAGAGAACTCAAATGGGTGATTCTTGCTCATGTATTCAATGATGGAGGTCACCAAGTGCAATGCTAAACAAACCCACCTTTTCAAGTGCTAAAAGTGTCAAAATTCATCAATTTCTTCAAGAGGCTGAAGCTTTCATGGCTAGGGCTTGCAAGGGAAGCTTCAGCACAGCATGGGCGTATTTTCACAGAAGAAACATTTGAAAATTTGGGCTGTAGCAGGCAACATGCCCTGGGCATGTGATGAGGGAAGAAAATATGGCCTAGGCCATGTTTTGCTAAAAACCACAAATTTGCTTGTTTTGCCGAGGGTTACACACCCTAGGCATGTAAATAAGTGAGGCGCACGCTCTGGGCATAGGATAGATTTCAACAATTGTCCCTGAACTTATATAGTTGTAACATTACAGTCCTTTAACTTTAAAATGTAACATAAAACCCCCTAAACTTTCAAATTTTGCACAGTAAAATCCCTCTGACTTTCAATTACTAATTTTTCAGTTAGAAACTGATGTGAATAGCTCCCGCATGGCGCTTAGTCAACATTTCTCTCTCTTCTTTTATGCAAAATGTAAAATTATTTTCTTTACACATGAAAAATTATTCTTTCTATAGAGAGGAAAATGATTCAATTTACACATGGCTTGAGAGTGAAAAGAGAAAAACTGACTAAGCTCCATGCTGGAAATGTCGATATCAGCGTTTAACTGAAAAACTGATAATCGGAGATTAGAGGGATTTTACTGTGTAAAATTTAAAAGTTAATGGGATTTTGTGTTATATTTTTAAGTTGAAAGACTGTAATATTACAACTAAATAAGTTCAGGGACAGTTGATGCGTCCCACATCGGTTCTACAGGGAGGTCTTGGGTGTTATATATATGGGTTTGCAAACCTCCCCTTGTGAGCTAGCTTTTGAGATGGAGTTAGGCAGGTTCATATCATTTGGTATCAGTATTGGTCGGTGGGCCATGTACAAAGGTTCCCTGACGTTCTTTGGGAGAAGTCGGGGTGAACGAGTCATGACCCAGTTGCTTCATGAGGACGTTTAGTCTAAAGGGGTCGGGAATGATACGTCCCACATCGGTTCTGCAGGGAGGTCTTGGGTGTTATATATATGGGTTTGCAAACCTCCACTTGTGAGCTAGCTTTTGAGGTGGAGTTAGGCAGGTTCATATCAACAGTTGTCAAAATTTATCCTCTAGGCATGTGGACTTCATAGCCTATGTTTTAGATGATTTTATTTTGGTTTTTTTTGTAATATTTTTACCTTTTTCTAGGGTTTTATGATATATTAGCAGCCACCCATAAATACCTTATGTTTCTAATGTTTTTGACAATTTTTTGATTATCAATTAAACATTGAGAGTGTTTTCTCTTTTAATATTCTTTATTGAATTTTTCTTCTCGACAAGTCTGATTGGCTTTCAAGAATTAATTACTTTGATATTTTTGGTTCTCTACCACAGGTTGATATTGGGTTTTGAATCTTTTGTTTTCCTAATTGAATTATTTGCTTGGTTCTCTACCATAAGGTTGGTTTTGGATTAAATAATATCAAGTAGAAGAATCTGATTGTGAGAGTTTTGCAGAATTGGATCAATTATCTTGGGGGTTCCTTGGCAAGTCCATTGGGGTCTCATCAATAAATTTTCACCAATTGTGATAGTAATTTTTTAATTAATTGATGGTATACTAAATTAAAATACCTTATTTAATTCTTTTTATATATAAATTAATTATAATTTTTATGATTACTTTGTTTAAAATATGATAATTACTTTATTCACAAAAAAAATTTAAACATTATGAATTTTTTATATTTTATCATATAAATTTAAGTAAAGTGATATTTATCTTTTTTTTAGTACTTTAACAAATATATAATAAATTAATGAAAAATAATATTACTCCAATAATACATAAATATAATATTTTTTGTAATTAATATAATAAAATTTATTTTAAATTAATAATAATGAATTGAATTATTTAAATTTAACAATAATAAAAACATATAACATTATTGTTAATTAAACATAATATTTTATTATATTATTTTCAAAAAGGCTATATCTTTATATTTTTGCAAAGTGCTAAAACTATTTTTTCTATTAGCATGATATATTTTTTGTAAAAAATTTTTTTTTTATAAAAATTATTATCGCTTTACATAAATTTATGATATAAAATATAAAAATTTATAAAAATTAAATTTTGGAATAAATATAAAATATGTTTATATCATCATTCCCGATCCCTTTAGATTGAACGTCTTCATGAAGCAATCGGAGTTATGACTCGTTCACCTTGACTTTTCTTGAAGAATGTTTGGGAACCTTTATACATGGCCCATTGACTCGTGCAGAGTGAGGTTCGGATACCAAATTATATGAACCTGCCTAACTCTACCTCAAAAGCTAGCTTATAAGGGAAAGTTTGCAAACCCATAAATATAACACCCAAGACCTCCCCGCATAACCGATATGGGGCGCATCAGGAAAATAATTTTGTTGAAAAAAAATAATAAAAAGATGGATAATCAAAATATTAGTTTGGGGTGTGGTTATACTGTCCTTAAAATAATTCTGATATAAGTCACTATCTTTCAAAATTTAGTAGACTCTTTCTAATATTATAGGGAATCATGAATTAGTAGAAATATAAATAATTTTTGATAATTGAGACTAATAATTTTTTAATAAAAAATAAAAATAAAATAAGTCGGATAAAGAATTTAAGAATAAAATATGAGAAGAAAATTTTTTCTAACTAGAAAATTAATAATCTTATCATAATTGAAAATAACTGAATATTATAATAAAAAAAGAGAAAATTTAATGAAATTAAATTAATTAATTTTATAATTAGAGAATTAATAATTTTATCACAATTGAAAGCAATGAACTAATTATAATAAAAAATAAATTTGTAAAATATTTTTTCATAAAAATTGTTATCACTTTACAAAAATTTATTATATAAAATATAAAAATTTCATAGAAATTAAATTTTTAAATAAATAAATAAATATAAATATAAATATATATATATATATATATATATATATATATATATATATATATATATATATATATATATATATCATTATTTCTATTAATCTAATAAATTTTACAATGATATACACATAATTTTGATATCGTAACTTATTTTTTCAATCAACTTTGCTTGTTGTTATAATCATATTTATCATTTATCTTTGAAATTATATGACTATATCAAAATATAGTTGAGAAATGATTTCTGTATAAAAATATAATTATAGCACAAGCCACTATCTTTCAAGATTTAATGGACTCTTTCTAATATTATAAGGTATGAGGAATCAAAAGAAATATGAATAATTTTTTTATAACTGAGGCTAATAAATCTTGAATAAAAATAATAAAAATAAAGCAAATCAGGAAAAGAATTTAAGAAACAAAATATGAGAAAAAAAATTCTACTTAGAGAATTAATAATTTTATTATAATTGAAAGAAATTGAAAACTTAAAATAAAAATAGAAAAAAATTAATGAAATTAAATTAATTATATTTTATAATTTGAGAATTAATAATTTTATCATAATCGAAAGCAATTGAATAATTATAATAAAGAATAAAAAAATTGAATGAAATTAAATTAATTATTTTTTATAAATAAATTATCATTTGTAATCTTATATCGCAAGGCCTTCTCTTAGAATGTCACATGGCAAGTTTTTGAAATATTTTAGCCTATACATTAATTATATGTAAATAGGTTTAATTGAACCTTGGATTTTCAAAAGTGTAAGGAACATTGTCTACCACTAGGCTACATCTCACATTTGTTATTTGTATGTGTGTATGTATATATATATAAGTATATAACTTGCATATTTTTAATATAAAAAATTACATTGTATATATATTTTTTAAACTTGCAAATTTTATATTTTCAGCATTAAATAAAAAAATTATATATTTTTACATATTAATGATTTTTTTTTAATATAATTTCAACATTGATAAATTAAAGTAAATGAATGAAATTTTATTGTTACTCTCTCCACATATCCCCCCCCCCCTCTCCCTCTCTCTCTCTCTCTCTCACACACACATGTATTACTTACACAATTAATTTCTTTATCTTAATATATAATTAATTTCTATATATATCCTCTTTCTCCTCTCCTATCGTTATATATATATTTCATTACATACATTATTACTCTCTCCCTATGTAATCATCTCTCTCTTTATATTGCTTAATATATGTATCTACCCCTCTTATTATTATATATCTATCAGTATAATGCCCATGCTATGCATGGACAATTTATAATATTTATTTTTTTAATTTAATTTTTAATTATATTCTAAATAAAATACATTATTACTATTAAATTAATTTTCAATTAAAATTTTTCTCTTATTTAATTTAATGTGAATAAATTTTTATCTATTATAATAATAAATTATTAATTAATTTATAGTGTAATTAATTAAAATATCTATTTAATTCTTTTTATACACATATTAATAGTAATTTCCATGATTACTTTGATTAAAATGTAATAAAATTACTTTATTCTAAAATAATTTAAATTTCATGAAATTTTTATATTTTATTGCATAATTTATGTAAATTGATTTTTTTAAGATTAGAGAAAATATATTAGATTAATGAAAAAATAATATTATTTAAAAAATATATAAATATATTTTTTATTATTAATATAATAAAAATATATTAAATTACTACTAATGAATTGAATTATTTAATTTTAATAATAATGAAAATATATAACATTATTATTAATTAAAAATAACATTTTATTATATTATTTGTTAAAAATATTATATCTTTAAATTTTTATAAAGTGTAAATTTTTTTATTAATATGATATATTTTTAATAGAATAATTTTTTTATTTAAAATTAAAATTTTAAAATATCATCATTTTTATTAATATAATAAATATCAAAAATACATACTATTGTTCAAAAGACAAATTCTATAATTTTAATATTGTAATTTTATTTTTTTAATCATTTTTACTTGTAGTTAAATCTTCGATGTAATCATATTTATATTCTATTTTTAAAATTTTACTTCTATATAAAAACATAGTTAAGAAATAATTTATGCATAAAAATTTAGATATTTAATTAAAATTTGAAAATATTTCTGTTAAAAATTAATAATAATAAAATATGGATAATCAAAATATTAATAATAGTTACATTTCATATATAATTATAATGAAATAAAATATTAAATAAGAAATTTATAAAAAAAATTAGTAATTAAATAAATATTAATTAAATATATTTAAATAAATAAATTTTGAAAATGATAACTAATAACTTTAAAAAAAATAATAAAAAATAGAGTAAATAAAAAAATTTAAGAGCACTTAAGTAAAATACATGGTGAAAAGAGAATGGTTAATATGTATCAAATGTCTCATAATGACATATTACATATGGACAAATAAATAGAAATTATTTAAATAAAAATTTAATTTTATAATTAGATATTTATTTAATTGAAAAACAGTAACAAAATAATTTAGATTCAATTTTTATAATAGTAAAATGTTTCTCATTTATTTGGCCGTTTCAATTCAATGGCCATAATAATAATAATAATAATAATAAACATTAATCAATCTTAGGAAAGTGAAATAAAAAATATTAAATTATTAACTTAAAAATTAATACATACTAATTATAAATAAGTCAAATCTCTATATTTTATTTTTATAACTTTTTATATAGACTATACTTTTTATCTCTCAATTTTTTTAACAAAAATTTCATAATAAAAATAATAGAAAATATAACAATATAATAAAAATATTTATTAAAGATATGAAATAATTTAAGGTTGATTAAATTATATGATAGTTGATTATGAGATTATAAATTAATGGTCAATTTTCTTTAAATTAATGGTCATTGCTGACTTTTTATTATTATTGTTATTATTATTATTGTTGTTGTTGTTGTTAAATTAATTTTTATTTTAAACTATTATTATTATTATTATTATTATTATTATTATTATTATTATTATTATTATTATTATTATTATTATAGAGGGTGATATGTGGTAAATAATATTTTTGCATAGATGAATTTATAAAAAAATAATATAAATAATTTTTAAATATTGCATTTAATCACAAAAAGTTTTAATTTTTAAAAATCAAAATTTAAATAAAATAATAATTTAAATCATAAATATTAAAGTAGAATGGTAAATAATATTGATAATTAAAAGAGAAATAAAAAAGAACTAAATAATAATAATTATTATTATTATAAAAGAGTATAAAAAAGAGTTATTAATGAAAGATGACACATGGTAAGCTTTTCAAGAAAAGTATTACGTGGTATTTCCTTGAGAATACCAAGAAAAATTTAGCTTGTTTTACATAAATAATAATAAATAGATTAATTTAGATAACAAATATTTAGAATGCTAAATATAAATGCTTATCAAATTTAATATAAATATTATATTTTAAATTCAAACTCATCTGAAAGTCGGTTAAAAAATATTTAAGCTCTATTTTAATAGAGTTAAAAGAGAAATTAAAAGTGAATGATAGATTACTTCCACTCCCTATTATATTGAAAAACGGTAACAAAAGAATTTAAATTTAATTTTTATGATAATAAAATGTTTCTCATTTATTTGGCCGTTTTAATTCAATGGCCATAATAATAATAATAATAATAATAATAATAATAATAATAATAATGAGCATTAATTAATCTTAAGAAAGCAAAATAAAAAGCATATTAAATTATTAACATAAAAATTAATACATACTAATTATAAATAAGTCAAATCTCTATATTTTATTTTTATAACTTTTTATACAGACTATACTTTTTATCTCTTAAAATTTTTAATAAAGATTTCACAATAAAAATAATTAAAAATATAACAATATAATAAAAATGCGTATTAAAGATATTAAATAATTTAAGGTTGATTAAATAATATGCTAGTTGATTATGAGATCATAAATTAATTGTCAATTTTTTTTAAATTAATGGTCATCATTGATCTTCTATTATTATTATTGTTGTTGTTGTTGTTATTGTTATTAAATTATTTTTTATTTTAAACTATTATTATTATTATGGGGGTGACATGTAGTAAATAATATTTTTACATAAATGAAATTATTAAAAAAATAATATAAATAACTTTTAAATGTTGTATTTAATTACAAAAAGTTTTACTTTTTAAAAATTAAATTTTAAAGAAAATAATAATTTAAATTATAAATGTTAAGGTCGAATTATAAATAATATTGATAACTAAAAGAGAAATAAAAAATAAATAATTATCACTATAAAAAAGTATAAAAGATAATTATTAATGAAAGGTGATACGTAGCAAATTTTTCAACAAAAGTGTCACATGATATTACCTTGAGTATATATATATATATATATATTTCATTCCATGTATTATTATTTTCTCTGTACGCTACATTTAAAACCTCTCATAACTATCTAAATCCTTTAAAACTCTCTCTCTCTCTCTCTCTCTCTCTCTCTCTCTCTCTCTCAAAATGTATAATTACTTTTTATGTGTATCTACTCCACTTATTGTTAGATATTAATTTCATTCCATATATTATTATTCTCTCCATATGCTACATTTAAAATTCTCTCATAATTATCTCAACCTTTTCGATAACATGTTAAATTATAATATAATTTTTCTTATTAATTTTTATTTAATTAAAAGTAATTTAAAATTCAAATTTTTAAATAATTAAGATAAATTAAACCATATTAATGTAAAAAATAATTTAGAAACTTTTTATATTATAAACCTAAGTTTTATAAGTTTTGATATTGTGACTTAATTTTTTTTTTTTACTAAATTTATTATGATTATCTTTACTATATTGTGATTTAGAAAGTTTTTCTATATTATAATATAAATGTATGAAAGAGAGGAAATATTAGCTTTGACCAAATTGTTATCATTTTTGAAATTAATTATAATTTTATTATTTAAATTAATTTTAAGGTTTGCATAAATTTAAATTCTTAATTTATGGTTAATATAAATTCAAATTTTTAGTCCTATTTATACTTAACTTCAATTAAATATAAAATTTTTCAAGAAGTAATCAACTAAAATAAGAAAATAATAAATAAAAAAAAATTTGATCATATTACAATATTAAATAATATCTGATTTTTCAAATTTATACTTACAATTAGTTATTTATTATACATATTTTATTAGTTGCATATTATTTTTTAAGTTAATTTTCATCTAAGAATTTTTTAATTGCAATGAAATAATATATTAATATTTATAAAATTATGAATATTAACTAAAATAAAATATTTAATGACTATAATTTATAAAAAAAGAAAATAAAAATAATATAAATCAATCAAAGATTATTATTAATTCTAAAATTTGTTGCATGAACAACTTAAAAAGAATTTTATTTAATTTTAATTAAAGATAAATACTAACAAAAGATTTAAAAATAATTAAATTTAAACCTAATTAATTTATTTCTATTTATATTTATATTATTACAAGTATAATTTCTTAAAAATTGTTATTATAGAGCTAGATTATATAACTTATAAAATATTATTTTTGACATTAATAATAAATAAAGGAGTAATAGTAATAATATATTATTTAATTAGATTTATATTTATATTATTACATTATTAATATTTTTCTATTTTTATTCTTTTCAGCATTGAAAATGGTGGTGTTTATGGTTTTTACTCTTTTGAATGAAAAAAAAAAGGAATTGAAATAAAAGAGAGATATTGTAAGAACTAAACTGTATTGAATTAAATTTATCTTATTGTATTGATATAGTTTTAATTTTCTTTTAATAACTGAATCAAGAATTATATTTTATCCAATCATAGTGAATACCAAAAAGAAATATAATTAAAGCTGAAATAAATTTTATAAAAAAATATTTTTATTATTTTTTTAAAATATAATATAATTTTAATAAAATTAAAATTTAAACACGTAATACATATGATATATTTATAATAACAGAAATTCATTTCAAAAATTATTCTATTTTCTAATTTTACAAATAATTTTCTTTTATATTAATCTAGATATACAATTTCATTTTATAAGTATGTATTATTTTAAATTATGAAAAATTAAAATAAAATATACACAAATCAAACTTTTTTTTAAAAAAGTGAATAAATTAAATTAAATGAGATTTACATTTATTATTAATTTATTTTAAATATTTTCACCTATTTATATTTTTAAAAGTTATTATTATATTTTTTTATTATATTACATTTAAGTTTAAAATTAAGTTAATATTACATATTAATAATATAACACAACTTTCATAAAAATATGATCGAATAAAAAAATAATTTTAAAATTGATAAATATTTATATTTATATAATTAATCAAAATGATATTAAAATTAATATTTAAAATTTAAATAATTAAATATAATATGTATAATACTATGATAATATTATATAATATATAAAAAATTAATAAAAAATTATATAAAAAAATTAATTCATGTGTTTTTATAACAAGTATAATAACAATATATATATTTCAATAAAGTAACAATAACATGTAGCTAAATTATTTATACTAAATATATTATATGCATGAAAATTTAATTAATACTTATATAATATATAATTGTTAAAGAAAAATAAAATTATCATATTTAAAAAAATTTTATTTTAAAATTTTTTTAAATATGTGAACAAAATTTTTAAAGATAAATAACTAATATATACGAAAACTTTTTAAATATCTATATATTATTGCATTAATTAAATTTTAATATTAATTATTAAAATTTTAATATTTTTCATTTAAATATTTAAATTAATATTTAAATCTTATATACATAAATATAAATATAACGCTCATACTTTAAATACTAACAAAATTTAAGTATATAAACCATCTAGTTAATAAAACATAATTTTAAAAACTATTAACAAAGATTAATTTATTAACAAAATTTAAATTTGAGAACGATTATTTACTGACAATAAAATAGATTTTTTTTTCTAAAAAAAATAGATTGACAGGTAGATTTTAATTATCGCTGCTTTAAAACCTCATCAGCAGCCCCCTCCCCCCCTCGCTTTTAACTATCTCTGGTGGGAAAAGAAAGCAAAAGAAGGGGAGGAGAGAGATTTTCGATCAAATTCTCAGATCTCTCTCTGTACGAGTTCAAGACCTTTAATCGCTTTATCAAATAACCAAAATGGGCCAGAAATCGTTGATCTACTCATTCGTGTCCTGTGGAAACGTGATTCTTGCTGAGTACACAGAATTCGGTGGCAATTTCAATTCCATAGCGTTTCAGTGCCTCCAGTAGCTCCCTGCGACCAACAATAAGTTCACTTACAACTGCGATGCCCACTCCTTCAATTACCTCGTTGACAATGGCTACAGTGAGTCTTTTAAAATTATTATTTTATGTTTGTTTCCCGAGAAATTAAAGAATCGAATGAAGTGTAATTTTTGTAAATTAATTTTAAGAAACATAATTAAAATTTATTTAAAATAAATTCTATGTTTGTGATGGATTTGAATGAAAGATTATGTCAAAATGCCACAAGAAATCCCCACCCACTGTTTTCGTTGTCTTAAATCCAAAACCTGTTTTCTTTCTTTCCTCGCGTTTCCTATGAAACCCTCTCCTCTTTCTTCTTCCATAATTTTATTTCTTTCTATGATAAATACTTTCTCTGCGCTCTCTGCACTAGTTTATCTCTCGTTCTCTGGTCATCTCTCGTTCTTGGTCCATTAACCATGGGACGTGGTAGAAAGCGGCAGCTACCGGAGTTAACCCTCGATATATCGACGGAACTGCCAGAAACAGACGGCAATTCCCCGGAGTGTTGTGGATCCAAGGCGGGACATGGAGGCGGCGATGTTTTGCCACAGGGAAAGGAGCAATCTACGGAAAATAAGAGCACTACAGTGTAATGAAGAACACTACAGTGGACCTATTGAACAGAGAGGTGAAAAAGTGGAAAAAGTTGAAGACGAAAGCCCAGCGAATGGTCAGACATGAAAGAGAAAGGTCAAGCTCGCCGCTCTTGGTTAGTTACCTTGGTGCTTTTATTATTTGTAATTTTGAGACTGAGGTGTCTGTTGCTTTTACTTTAAATTTTAAATAAGACTATGAAGGTGTGATTTGGAGACTTTAGATCTCTTTAAAATGAGTTTACTGTAATTTTTTTTAATGTTTTTAAGGTGTTTGGTGCTTTTATTATCTGGAATTTTAAGATTAAGGTAAGGAAGAGTGTGAGGTAAAGAGGCGTTTGAAATAGAAATTCCAGCTATAATAGCAACTATGAGTTGTGAGGACAAATCCCCCATTGAAAGCCAGCACATCACAAGGAATAATAGGACAGTTCATGCACTTGAGCCCATTTTGGGCCTAACTCAAAAGTATTTTACCCCCTAGCTAGATAAATTTTTTTCTCTAAGGAAGAATTTGTGATGGCCGCTGTTAAAAATGAAGATGATTTTGGAAATCTTGATGATGAGTAGTTTTAAATATAAGTTTTTTATGTATTTCTTGATTTTGTTTATTATGACTTACAACTTATTTTTATTTATTAAAGTCTGAACTTCTGTATTTTACATTTTCTATTATTTGACGGGTAAATTTTGACAACTGTCCCTGAACTTATCTAGTTGTTACATTACAGTCCTTCAACTTAAAAATGTAACATCAAACCCCATCAACTTTCAAATTTTGTACAGTAAAATTCATCCAACCTCAAATTACTAGTTTTTCAATTAGGCGCTGATCTGGACAGTTCCAGCATGAAACTTAGTCAGTATTTCTCTTTTCTCTTTCAAGTCATGTGTAAATTGAATCCTTTTTTCCTCTATAGACAGAATAATTTTTCATGTGTAAAGAGAATAAATTTATATTTTGCATAAAAGAGGAGAAAGAAATGTTGACTAAGTGCTATGCGGGAGCTATTTACATCAGTTTCTAACTGAAAAATCAGTAATTGAAAGTCAAAGAGATTTTACTGTGCAAAATTTGAAAGTTTAGAGAGTTTTATGTTACATTTTAAAGTTAAAGGACTGTAGTGTTACAACTATATAAGTTCAGGGACAGTTGTTAAAATTTATCTATTTTATGACTTATGACTTATTTCTAATTTTTTATTTATTATGTATAATTTTATAGTATCACTTTTATCATATACATTATGTGTGTTGTTACTTATGCTATATATTTCAATTTTACAGTCTCATACTCTCACTTATATCTTATACTTAAGCTGGAAATACAGGTATGCACTACTTTCAATTTCTCTTATTTTATATATAGACATAATGTAAATAATGTTTTTTTTTTTCTTTTTAATATGCTTTTTTGCTTATCAACTATTTAAAAGTATGAATATATATATATATATATATATATATATATATATATAATTTAAGCAATTAAGGTTATAGCGCCTTACTTCAAAAAGGCCCTCGCCTCTCACCTAAGGCCATAGAATACTCTATCGCCTTAGTGTCGCCTTTCGCCTTGATAACACTAGATTCAAGATGCATTTACACAAGAAGTTCCAATCACAAGGACTAGAGTTAAGAAGATGCAAGAGTTGATTGAGAAAGTAGTTACACAAGAAGCTAAATATGGAGATACAATCAATAAATTGGGGTTACAAGAAGATGGGAAGTGGCTTAATTTGATTCAAGTTTGCATTGAAGATTATCAAAAAATATTTGGACAGAATTGATGGATTTCTACGCAAATTTAATTTTTTTTATCTAGGACAAGTCTGAATATTTTTATTTAATTATTTTTTGTCAGATTTATGTATTTTTGACCTTATTTATGTGTTTTGGCCCTCCTCTTCATCATCATCAACTTGCGAAGAGAATGCATCTCTCATTGCACGAGGCCTTCGAAATGATGGAGTTTCAACCGGTGTTGATCTTGCAGTCGATCTCGATTCATAACGAGATTCAGAAATTCCAGCTGCTCTACCAACATCACCCCAGGTTAATATGTCATCCATGAAAACAAGAGAATCATCATCATCATCATCATCCCATTGCCTTTTTCTAATTCACCAAGCAACCACTCATTACTTTCATCAATATTTGTCAAATCAATAAGTGTTGTGATATCCCCAAAAGTGTGTTGGCGTAGCAACGCTCTATTGTACTTCACATATACCAAATTGTCCAAGCGTTTTTGAAATAACTGATTTCTTTTTTTTTTTTTTTTTTCTGATAACTTCTTTTACTTTGTTTTATATGTCAAGTGCTTCAAAGAAGAGCACAAGAAGTGTAGGTATCAAATGTGGAACAAGAGGACATGCTGTGGAATTCGGGACACGGGGAAACAAGGTATACAAGGCTGTAACAACGTAAAATTGGAATTGATGACTTTGAACAATTAACTGTGATTGGTAAAGGTGCATTTGGTAAGGTAAAAGAAAACATCACTATCATATAGCAATTTCCAATATTTTTTTGTATGGTTCATAGATCAATAGAATTTCACTGTTGAACCCATCTTGCTCCTATGGTGATATTGTTTTCAAAGTTTCGTTCTTGATTCATTTAGAAACTTTGATTGATTGTTCTTTATTGGATTGGTGGAAATTTTGTGGATTTCCTTTCTAGGTATCCTGAATTTGGTTGGGTTTTCTGATATTTTGTAAGAGTTAAGGGTGCTTTTTGGTGTGGTAGATTGTAGATTTGATGTGTTGTTTTAAATTAGTTCACCATAAGGGGATTTGTTTGGTAAAAATGTAGAATCAAGGGAAGAATTATTTGATAAGAGGATGAGATTTGTTGGATTAATCATTGTAATTACAGGACATTTGTCATTGGTGAAGATGTGGTTTAGATGCTTCTGACACATGCTTAATTTTCAGATGATTGTTATTTGTTACTTCTTTCCCTTCTTAGTATACATTAATGCTTAAAATTTTGAGTTATGTCCATGATAAATGCTATTTTTTCGTAGAATAATTTTGAAGAGCTATTTATGTTGGTCCAAAATCTTTTCATTATCCAATTGTTAAAATTCAGTCTCTTTTTTATAAATTAATAGCCCTAATTGATAAGAGAGTTGGCTACTTCGGAGTGGGTATCTCCTGTCATCTTACATTGGCCCTCCCAAACAAGAAGGAATATGAAACAAAATTGGGATAAAATCTGGTTATGAGGACATATAAATAGAGGACAAAAGCAAGGCTTCATGAGAGGCAAAGGCCAAAGCCATAGAGGCCATCTCTAAAAGTATTAGAATGAATGTGTGGGCAGATGATTATGTCTAATGTTAATGTTATGTGGGTTAATTTTATGCTTTATAAGGATATGATTGCAAAATCTGGTATTTATTTGCACTCCAGGTAAATTTTAGGAAGTGCTTGACTACTATCAGAGGCTGCTTCCCTCAATCCGACTTCTGTAATCATGCATGCAACCAGAGGTAAAGGTTGATTAATGGTTTAAAAGTTGTAGTTTACTTAGCTTGGGAGTGGTGCATGTGTATATATATATTTTTTTTTGTAAAACCAAAAAGAGAAGAATTTGACTAAGTTAGCTTTTTTTCTTAATTTTCTCCACAGTGGACTGTCTATTACCGTTATAAATAAGATTCTTTTATAGAAATTGTGTTATCATTAGTCAAGTTGATTTTTTTTTAATAGTGAAAGTGGTTCTGGAAATCAATTATTAGTTAGATAAGAAACGGAGTGAGCAGTTGATTCGGCTTTCGAGTATGAGTATTTTTGTGTTATTGGCTTTTTCATTCTGTACATATCCTTTGTTTTATTTTTTAAACATATTTATTTTCAACCTTTAAATGGCCTTTGTTCCTCTTTGATAAAGTTTACATAGGATCAGTTTTGCCTCTTGAAGTAATAGACTACTGTTGGTGCCTTAATTAATTGGTTTTGTATTTTTTGAGTGATAAGTCATCACATCTCCTAACAGAGCCTTCTTTTTCATTATTGTCGATAGTATAATAGAATCTTCTTTTATATTATTGTCTCTAACAATGCCTTAGATGTAACATTCCTTTTCTATGATTTTTTTTAAAGAACTTGAATTAGCTTGTATCTTGGTTCATTGAGAACATAAGGTTGTTTGAAAGCACAACTCATTATCCATGTGTAATAGGTTTTGAATTGGGATTCGAATTGAAGACCTCATAATTTTTAAGATAATTTCAATATCACTAAATTAAAGTTAATGATTACAAAATAACTAGTTGTATATTATTATATTTAATTTAAATATGTTTATATTTAGGATTGCATAAAAATACAAATTTAATTTTTCTGTAGTTGGGCCACATAGACTTTACTGAGCTTAAGTATGTTTTGATGGAGACGAGCACGAGCACAAATTTGGATTTGATCATACAATTTTTTGTTTGGAAAATTGCATATAATCAACTTTAAGGAAAAAGATATCTTTTATTGTCCCAACCAAAGTGTATGTGTGATTTATTAATGCAACCTGGACACCAACTCACATCCACACAATAGATAGTTACTATCCTAACTTTTGGTTGTTTCAGTTTGTGGATGGAAAGCTCTTAAATCAAACTGTGTAGGTAGGGGTAAACAGTATAGATTAGTGGCTTAAAAGTGCAGAGGTATTTTCATTTTTAGTCATCTTTGTGACCGTGAGTTGCAGGATTTACGAGTTTCTTAAATACTTGCAGAGGTTTCAAGTTTTTTATTTTTCAATTTTGTCTCCTATTCAGTTATTCTTATGAATATCATTTAAAATCTGTCATTCTCCTGTAAAAAACAATCATTTTAATTGTACACAAAAAGTTGGTTTATTTGAGCTAAAATGTCTATTAAGCTTAGATTTGTCTTTTTTTTTTTTTTGGTTGTTAAGGGATGTGAAACTGTTGCAATTGTTTGTATTGAATAAGGGAAAATTGAAGTTGGTGAAGAAGTTGAGATTTTGGGGTTAATTTAGATAAATCCTCCCCCCCAACAAAAAAAAAATTGTCTTTCCCTGTTATGTCTTTTCTTGTAGTCTGTATTACCTGGAAGCATCCCTGAGCAGATAATGTACTTTATTATTCATTTTAATATTAACCATTAATTTTGGGTTTTTGGCGCTTTCAGTTTAGATTGGATTGATATTTGTCTAAGGATTTAGTTTTATTTTTCATTAGTGATCGACAAGAAAGAGAGAGAGAGAGAGCCCAACATTGACTAGTGAAATCTCAGTTTTCATTGATTCCAGCATTTTAGCCGCCCAACTGGTGTTCACTACCATTGTCTCTGCTTTCAATTCTTGGTTCTTTGAGTTTTCTTTTATTAATCATCCGATGGAAATCTCTTTTTCCTCCCATACAAGGGTTGATCCATGCTGATTTTGAAACCCCAACCAGTCCCCTATAACGTTTAACATTTTTCTTACCTTCTCTCTATTCTCTGTCCTTTTGGTGTTGAAATTGACAGTTTTGTGGTGCAGTTAATGGGTGTGTAGCAGTTACTGCTAACGAAGTGGAGGCATTTGATCAGCTCTATAAGAAGTTGGGTTGTTCATAATCGATGATGGATTGATTCATAAGGTATTTTTTCCCCCCTTTTGCATTTTCATTTTAAAAATTGTAGTTAATCTCGTTTTCTTGGATATCCATGATTTTTATTGGCTGCTGCAGTTTCATTTTTGTTTTATTTTGTTTTGTTGGTGTTGATCTAGGAATGAAAGTTGATTTTGATATGGATTGGGTCATACGGAGGAGGTTTGGACTTACCATGGTCTCTCTTCACCAAATCGCCAAGTAGGACTTTCAATCAAACAGCAGAAAGTAGGTTTCCATTCTTACTTATTATCTGATCTTAGCTTACCCTTTCTTACAGTTTGACATTTGGTAATGCCTAGCTGATAATATTAGTTAGATTCAAGTGATACATGTTCAGATTTAGGATTGATTCAGGTTTTATGCATTAGCTATCCGTTTATATAAATTAGTAATTAAATATGAAAAACACTATTATTTTTATAATTTTATTTGTTAATTTTAGAACATTTCCATCTCTATTTAGCTCAGCCAAATTCAAGCCTTTTAAGATTTTGTCCAATCTCTGTTTCTGTAGTGCATTGTCTGTATGTGTATGTGTGCTGTTATGGAAAGTCAATCACTATATTATTTCTTTGTATATTCTGTATTCTGTATTTCTATTTAGGATTTCTTATTTAGGATTTCTTCCTAATTAGTAGAACACAATTATAGGAATCAGTTGTATATATATACCCATGTATAGATTAATTGAAATTAAGGAGAATCATCTCTTTATACATGGTATCAGAGCAGGTCATCTATCTAGGGTGACTATTTGTTCTCACCACCCAGCTCAGAAGAGACCTTGGCCGCCGATCGACTGTTTCGACTTCGATCAACATCGCCGGCGTCGCCTCAACCCCCTCATTCCACCACTGTGTGCTGTTGCCTGATCCAGTACACCATTAAAGGACTTCTTAGGTTTGGCTCTCAGATCCTATTTCGGTATTTGCTTGATTTGTGATTTTGGGTTATTTTGCTGCTATAAACACTTTGGATTAGCGTTTCGGTTAGTTTTCTGTCTCAACAAATGGCAGACAATAAGAATATTATTTCTGATGTGATTCCGGTGATGACTAAGATCACGGAACACAAACTTAATGGTTCGGGTTCGAATTATCTGGAGTGGAGTAAGACTGTTAGGGTCTATTTGCGTAGCATTGATAAGGATGATCACCTTACTAAAGATCCACCTACTGATGATACACGACAAATTTGGCTAAGAGAGGATGCTCGGTTGTTTTTGCAGTTTCGGAACTCGATTCACAGTGAGGTAATTAGTTTAATTAATTACTGTGAATTTGTTAAGGAATTGATGGATTACTTAGATTTTTTGTATTCTGGTAAAGGGAATATCTCACGTATTTATGATGTTTTTAAGGCATTCTACCGTGCTGAGAAAGAGGATAAGTCTCTCACGGTTTATTTTATGGATTTTAAACGGGTATATGAGGAACTTAATGTATTGTTGCCTTTTAGTCCTGATGTGAAAGTTCAGCAGGCCCAATGGGAGCAACTGGCTGTTATGAGTTTTCTTACAGGCCTTCCTTCATAGTATGAGACTGCTAAATCTCAGATTCTCTCCAGTTCTGAGATTTTCTCTTTGCATGAAACGTTCACACGGGTCTTTCATACAGAAACTACCCAATCTTCACAACCTGCCAGTAGTGCTCTTATTAGTCGTAATCCAAATGGACAACAGGGTAATAGAAGAGGAAGTAGAGGAGGAATTACAGGCAACAGAAGTAATCAGCGTAATGGAGAGGCTAGTTCTAATCAGGAATCAAGAGGAGTCATTTGTTATTATTGCCATGAGCCTGGCCATAAAAAATATAATTGTCCGCAACTTCAGAGGAAAAATCAGCGATCACAGATGGCAAATATGGCAGCAAAGGATTCTACAGTATCTTCCTCTGAGAAAACTATTTTGGTATCTGCATAGGATTTTGCACAGTTTTTCCAGTATCAGACATCTCTAAAGCCTACCAGTTTCCTTGTCATTGCGATCGCTGAGTCAGGTAAATCCACTACATGCCTTGTGTTTTCCTCATCCAAATGGGTTATTGATTCTGGCGCGACAGATCACATGACAGGTAATTCTAGTCTTTTATCTGCTTTTCAGTCTAATCTCATTTCCTCTACGGTTACTTTAGCTGATGGTTCTCCTTCTTGTGTCATGGGTTCTGGAACTGCGAACCCGACTTCGTCAATTTCTTTGTCATCTGTTTTGTGTTTAACAAAATTCTCTTTGAATCTGCTTTCTGTTAGTAAACTTACTCGTACCTTAAATTGTTCTGTTTTCTTTTTTCCTGATCAGTGCTTGTTTCAGGATCTTACGACGAAGCAGATTATGGGTAGAGGACGTGAGTCAAGTGGTCTCTACATTCTGGAAAATCATGTACCGCGGTCACTTGTTTGCTCCAGTACCTTAACACCTCTTGAAGCTCATTGTAGATTGGGCCATCCTTCTTTGTCTACCATGAAGAAGCTGTGTCCTCAGTTTCAGTCTTTATCGGTACTAGAATGTGAGTCGTGTCAGTTTGCAAAACATCATCGTTTGCCTTCTATGTCTAGAGTCAATAAACGGGCTTCATCCCTTTTTGAGTTAGTTCATTCTGATGTTTGGTGTCCTTGTTCTGTTACTTCTAAAACTGGATTTCGTTATTTTGTTACTTTTGTTGATGATTACTCTCGTGTTACCTGGTTATATTTAATGAAGAATCGTTCTGAGTAGTTTTCTATCTTTTGTGCCTTTTGTAATGAAATCAAAACTCAATTTAATGTTTCTGTGCGCATATTAAGAAGTGACAATGCCAAAGAATACTTTTCAGCACAATTTCAGTCTTATATGATACAAAATGGCATTCTTCATCAGCCTTCCTGTGTGGATACCCCATCCCAAAATGGTGTGGCCGAAAGAAAAAATTGGCATCTTCTTGAGATAACTCGTGCTCTTCTTTTTCAGATGAAAGTTCCTGAACACTTTTGGGCGGATGCAGTTTTTACGGTAAGTTTTTTGATCAATCGTATGCCGCCTTCTGTCCTTAATGGGGATATTCCTTATACTGCTTTGTTTCTTACAAAATCTTTGTTCCCTGTTGAACCCCATATTTTTGGTTTTACCTGTTTTGTGCGTGAAGTTCGTCCACAGATTACTAAATTGGGATCCAAAGTCTCTCAAATGTGTCTTCTTTGGGTACTCTCGGCTCCAAAAGGGTACCGCTGTTTCTCTCCTACTCTTAATCGTTATCTTGTTTCTGCAGATGTTACATTTTTTGAGTCCACTCCATTTTTTCCTTCATCATCTGTGTATGAGAGTCAGGGGGAGGAGGATGATCTCTTAATATATACTATCCAACCAATGTCTAGTCCTCTCTCACAACCTGATCCTTCTGTCTCTAGACCTACTCGACCTCCTGTTGTTCATGTTTATTCCAGGAGATTGGAGATTCCTGACTCAGATCCTCCACCAGCTACTTCGTTGGGAGATCACCTCATACTGATCATGATTCTGATCTAGACTTACTCATTGCTTTTCGTAAAGGTAAACGTTCATGTATTTATCCTATCTCTTCTTTTGTTTTTTATAATCAATTGTCTTCTTATTCTCGGTGTTTTGTTACTTCTTTAGACTCTGTTCCTATCCCTAATACTGTTGGTGAGGCACTGTCTCATCCTGGCTGGTGTGCTGCTATGAAAGAGGAAATTGAGGCTTCAGATGCTAATGGTACATGGGAACTGTTGCCTTTGCCCACTGGTAAGAAAGCTATTGGTTGCAAATGGGTATTTACAATAAAGGTAAATCCTGATGGTTTTTGTTGGAGGAAATTTGGTGTCTTGGAGAAGCAAGAAGCAGAGTGTAGTTTCTCGATTTAGTGCTGAATCCGAATACATAGCCATGACACAATCAGTATGTGAGGTAATGTGGATACTTCAATTACTAGATGAGACAGGTTTTAAGACCTCCCTGCCTGCGAAATTGTGGTGTGATAATCAAGCTGCTCTCCATATTGCTTCTAATCCGGTGTTTCATGAGCGGACCAAACATATTGAGATTGATTGTCACTTTGTTCGTGAAAAGATTCAACAACAGATCATCTCAACAGGACACATCAAAACTGGATAGCAGTTATGAGATATTTTTACAAAAGCTCTGAATGGAGCTAGGATTGACTATATTTGTAACAAGTTGGGCATGATTAACATCTATGCTCCAACTTGAGGGGGAGTGTTATGGAAAGTCAATCACTATATTATTTCTTTATATATTCTGTATTTTGTATTCCTATTTAGGATTTCTTATTTAGGATTTCTTCCTAGTTAGTAGAACACAATTATAGGAATCAATTGTATATATATATACCCATGTACAGATTAATTGAAATTAAATAGAATCATCTCTTTCAACATGTGCATTGTCCAAGCAAGGAGCTTTTCCAATGATCTGGCTGTGTTTTATGAGCCTGATTGCAAGCTTCTAATCTCAAAAAATCAGTAATGCATCCTCATCTATGATTAGGTACTTGAACTCCTCTTCCTCATCCACTCCTTCATATTCCTCGTGGGGTTTTCTTTTTCAGATATTTTGACTGCGTAGTGATGGTTCGTTTGATCTACTGTCAACAATTTACATTAAAATTTGACTAGAACCTCTATTGTTGTTATTGTTCACTGTGCACTCAAACAGATTTCTATTTATATAGCTATAGTTGGTTGGAGTTGGACTAACTCAACTCTTAATTTTCTTTTATTGTGAATTTCTTTTTAATTTTCATTAAATTTTAATTGAGTTTTTTCTTTAATTTTTTAAATGGGTAAAAATTTGTTGATTGTGTTTTATTTTTTTCTGTTCGCATTGGCAAGTTTCTGATTCTCGAATTTCTGGATAAAGCAGGGCTTCAACAACTCATCTCTCTAGAAAAAGCTGGAAATTATTTGTTGCAAAAGGTTCTGCACCTTGGCAGCCTTGGATACCTAAGAAGACACAGGAAATAACAGGGCCTTTGATCACAGGAGGTTTTTACTTATAACATCATTGGCTAATTTATTTTTTAAGAAATTCACATTGCTTGACCATATGGTCATGCTTTTCTATTGTGAAATTTGTTGGCTATAGATAATCCATCCAAAAAAAGTGATAACCACAGAGCAAAGGGAAAAGTTGGGTTTAGGAGGTAAACCTATAGGATTATTCAGCTTGCAACACTTCCTTTTTAGCCAACAAATGCCCTGCAAAAAGTTGAGGTTTGTGCCTTTAGCTGTTGATCAGGAATACTTGATTTTGTTGAGTTACATTATTGAAAGAATATATATTTGTACTTTACCAATGCCAAATAGAGAAAGCAAAGCAAGATGATGCTTTTTTAGATTTGAGTAATATCCTGGGTGATTTAAATTTTAGGCATCGTTTTTTCAAGTTATTATATTTTAATCTTTAAACAAGAAGTATTATTGCGTTATATTTCCAAATGCCTTTGGAAACAACCTTGTGCTTAAGTGGCAGGGGACCCTTAAGTTTTGTGATCATAAACGTCTCAATTTTCCATTAAGACTATTTCTGAGCACCTTCTTATGGGGGTCTTAATTGAAGGTAGTGACCAATTCGTAAAAAAGTAATTGAGGGCACTAAAAAAGTTTTTGCATCGAACTTATGTAGATCTTGAATTTCTAAAATGACTAATAAATAAAATTAAAGTCAAGATTATTATTTTTCATGAATGCTAAAATTTTCCTCTTCAGAAAGAAGGGAGTAAAAAGATGCACATAGTTTGTAGCCTATACTAGTAGCATTATGCATATACTAAACTATATTTAAAGTAGCTTTTGACGGAAGGATATTCCGATTTGGATTTTTTTTTTTAACATTATGCTTTATTCCTTTCTTGGAAGTCATATACAATGCGTGTGAAACTATATATGTAAGTTTTTGGTCATTGATCTGAAATTTACTGGTCAACATTTTAGTTTGATTGTCACTTCTTGATATTGATATTGATATTGATTCACAACCTTGTATCTCAGGTACAGACTCTCACTGCTTTTCATGCTATGCTTTCATGGTGAGATCTCTTATTCTCAGATTGACAATCTGAATCTATTATAGCCAAGTGGTCATATTATATTAAGAGACATGTATTAAGGTGTTGAGAATTACTGCTTGCTAGCCTACTAACTTTTATAAATTAGGAAAAAGGATAAAAAGAATAATAGATAGAGATAATATATCTATTTTATTTTATTTTATTTTTCAAGCACTATATAAATGGTTAATGGCTAAAAAATAAAAGTTGTTTTCTTTATTTTATAATTATAATTAATTATTTTAATTTTATCACTTATATTTAAATTTTCTAATATTACTATTTTTTTTTAAATTTGAAAGAGAATTGCTGTAATGGCATATATTTTATAATAAATTACTATAAATCATTTTAGGTTTGCCATAATATACCTTTTGTGATTCTCTTCAACTGCAGCTTTTGTGGGCATGAATATGAGGCATGTGGAGTGTGAACAGAATTGCTTGAGGAATTATTCTTGCTCTGGATATGCAAATGTAGAAATTGCTAGGAAAGAGTAGATGTGTGGCATGGGGGAATTAATGGACACAGCAGCGTAGTGCGACTGATCATCTAGTATGTTTTATTGGCCCATATTCTAATATTAATTTCTATGTACTAATTTGTTTACTAATCAAATTTAACTCACAATTTAAAAGATTTGAGGATGAAATAACAATGAGTAATTAAACGTTATCATTAATGGGGCCATTATTTTAAATGTCATAATTTAATGGACCAATTAATTGGACTCATTAACATCCCAATTAGATCTTATTGAAACAGAATTTAAAAGAATGTGGCCATTATTCTAGTTGATGGTCATAAATTAATTAAGTTTATTTTATTTAAATACACATGGGTTAAATGGATATAATGATGGAATAGTGGCCCAATTAAAAATGAGCCTAAATAATAATTTGTTATTAATTGTGTAACACCCCCAAAAAGATCTAATATGCTGTACATATATGATTAATAAAATTTCTATGAATTTATTCTATTAAGAAATCCATATTTGGAGTAAGTTTAAAATCATTTATCTGTTATTGTAACACTAAGGATTTGATCCTGAGTGTTTTATTATGTAATAAAACAAACAAATACTGAAGAATGAAAATGAGTTTTGAGGGTGTATAAAATAGAGGAATGGATAAACAAGGATGAAAGGAGATATTATGTTATAGTAAGGATGGAGTAAATTGAAATTTCACCAAAGCCATTAGATTTATGTCACTTGGCAAACTTTAGTCCAAGTTCCAAAAAAAGAAAGAAAAAGAAAAATAAATGTAAAAAGGAAGGAGAGGATGGATGGGAACTCCACTTCCATTTCTAGGATTTATCCCATTTTCTACTTTCAATTTTCTCTTGCTTTGCTACAAGCTATTCCTGTTTATTCATCACACTTAAGCTAAGTTCTTTTCTTTATTTTGAATTGTCCACCTTCATACCAGAGAGTAGCGTTTTCATTGGTAGTAAATCAAGACAAGAAGATAGTGAGAGGAAAGTGATTCTTTCGGCCAAGAAGAAATTTGAGTTGTCCACCTTCATACCAGAGAGTAGCGTTTTCATTGGTAGTAAATCAGGACAAGAAGATAGTGAGAGGAAAGTGATTCTTTCGGCCAAGAAGAAAGGTAAGTGTCCTTTGCCCCTTTTTCCTTTTATTTCCATTCATTTGTCCTCCTTATGACATTCATTAGTGATTCCAAGTTGTTAAAATTTGTTGTTGATGCAAAAACAAAGGAAAAAAAGGAGGGGGGGGGGGGGGGGTGGTTGGGTTGTTAGGGTTTGGCCAAGTACAGGGAATTGGGAAGAAAATTTGGTTTCTCTTGAAAGGGGTTTTGATTATTACAGTTCCCAAAAAAAAAAAAAAAGAAAAGAATAATTGAAGGCCCTAATTGAGTAATTATGATTATAAACTTCCTTATTAAGTGTGCTAATGATTTTGATTTCTGCATATTAATTGTGTTTTGGTTCATAAGTCTTAATTTCCCCTTTAAAAGAGAGATCAAATGCGTTTATGTTGAGGATAAAATGACAAATCAAATATTTCGATTACTTATGAGATTTTAGCTAATGCTTCAAGGTGCTTTAGTGGCTTTTATAATAAATGTGTTTATGTTTGTTATTTAGTATTATGAAGAGTGCAAAGGTTCATAAGATTGTAAACTAAGTCATAAAGATTTTAGTATTATGGAATAACTGAAGCAAATGGACATGTAAATAAGGTATTTGCCAGTTAAAACTTAAAAAAAAAACGATGACCTAAGGCTTTTTGGTTGAAAGGATGCACTTTCTATTTAGAAGTGTGAAAATGTAAGGTTATAACAGAGCTTAGAATACTACACAGCCTAACCTTGTAGTCTACCGCACTAAACTTTAAGAAGGTAGATTAAACTCTAATGAAATTCAATTCCTTGCTCTTGGTATGATGAAAGCCTAGCTGAATCACTAAGGATGGATATGTTAGGTTCAACCAAGCATGAAGTATCTATTCAAACAACCAAGATTAACTCTAGCAACTCAAACACACTTAAACATTACCAAACAAACCACAACACTAATTTGGAAAAGATAAACCTCTTATATATTAACTAACAAAAACAGATTACAAAGAGTTGAAACACTTGAAACAAAATGGCAACTTGTGCCAAGTAATCATAAGTTTATAATACAAGTGACAAACTTGTACTGTATCTAAGTTCTAGGTGGAACTTAGCAAGAACATAACCTCACTTAAGAGTATTTAAGCTTAAGCTCTTACAAACTCTCTTTAATGGAGTTCTAAAAGCATAAAACCTGATCTGCGAATTGACAAAATGAAGGAGGAGTTTATATGGCTGTTTGGCCAAGCATGGCAAATGCCTAATGGTCCATGCTTGGCTGGTTATTGCACAACACTTTTCCTTAAATGTTTGAATGACTTAACAACAAAAGGAAGGCTTCCAAAATCAGATTTATTCCCCTAAAGTCTGCCATTGTCTTGTAACCAGATTTGAAATTTTAGCTTTTACTAAAAATGTAAAAAGGTTGGATAATGACATTTTCCTCTCATCACTTGTACAATGGATAATGACTTGAACCAAAGTTTGTAGGTGAGCATGTCAATACATCATCCACATGTGTTGCCTCCTAATTTAAGCTGCCATGTCACCATCCACATGGCACGCCACGTGGCATGCCAAGTCAGCAAGCCTCTAAATAGCTTCCTCCTAATTCAATCAAGCTAGGATCACCTTGAATATGTAGTTGCAATATTGTAAAGCACTCCAATTGACTCCCCATAGTGTTGGCTGAATGTGTTAGGGCTTGCAAAGCTTTGGCTCTTGGCCTTATCATGGCTCCTTTGAGTTGTGGTGCTTCAAGGTCCATCATGATGTCCTCGTCATTGTACTTATGGAAGGTTGGACAATTCTATGTTAATGATGAACTTAAAACAATATAAGCACTTAAGGAGTTACCTAACAGTAGTAAAACTTCAAAAGTCCTAGTCTAGGAATATCTGTTCATAAGTATTGTAAATTAGTTGCATCAATTATTTTACCTGAAGATCCTGTAGAATATTTATGTATGAGCATCATGCATAAGAGAACCTTAGAGATTGAAAGGACTGAATTCTGAATCCTGGTCTAATTGTTGTTTGTTTTCTAAAAGTTCGATTTAGAAATATGAATGAGTTGATATGTGGCTTGTCCACATTTGTGTTTGATAACACTGATATTAGTTTGAACTTATCATTTGACAATATGACTAAATTATATCTGTATAAGTGAGACCATCGTATGGTGATTATGTGTACATTATTCCTAAATCCAGATTCTGAAGGGAAAATGTCTTATGTCATCAAATCTGGTTTTGTTGGAATGGGACTTAAGAGGTAAGCCATACGGATCAAGATAAGCTTAAGATTTCAAATGCATGACTTATAGTTGAGGGAATTATTTGAACATAGGCTCTGCCATTTCTGTTATATAAATCTAGTGGCTTTGCCATGTTTGTTTTGAATCTAGAGGCACTGCCACATTTGTTCAGAATCTAGTGGCTCTATCACAACTAAATATAGTAGCACCACCACATCTGTATTAGGATTTGTCTTATAAATCATATCATGATTAAACAACCAAGGTCTCCCAACAAGAATGTGCCCAACATCCATTGGTATAGCATCACATAAAGCTTCATCTTCCAAGTTATCTCCCATAGTGAATTTCACCAAACGTTGAGAAGTTGCTGGTATCTCAGGCCCCTTCTTTAACCAGTCAACCTTGTATGGTGAGGATGTTTTGTTGTAGGAAGCTTCAATTTTTCCACAACTTCCGTAGATATGATATTTTCCATGCTTCCTCTAGCAATGACAAGATCACAAACCTTGCCTCCACAAATAACACGTGTATGGAAAATACTATGCCTCCTCCAATCTTCCTCATCATCTTTGATTGTCATCGTCATCACCCTTCGTACCATTAAGGTTTCACCTTGGGCTGGATGAACATTAGTTTCCTTGTATCTCCTCATCATATTCATAAAAAAATAGATCTAATTGTTCCTCAAACTCGGTTATCCTTTGTGGGCAAGCGAATGAAGTATGTCCCTTCTCTCCACAAGTAAAACATTGGACCTGAGTATTGATGCCTTCTTTAACTGTAGATGAACCAGAATTAGTTTGTCCACCATAAGGTATTATGCTTTTCCCTTTATTGCTCCTTTCAACATTTGTTGCACCTTTGTTGGTTTTATTTTGTACAGCGGCCTCCTTCCAGTTCTGTTGGCCTGTTTGATACCTATGTCCAGCCCCCAAATTGTTTTGCCAATTTGTTTTGCATATGGGTTTTCTAGCACCGTAACATAAAACTCGCTTTTTAGTCGCTAAAGTGTATCGACAAGCATCCTCAAGATTTTGTAAACGAACTACTCCCATCTCGTCTCTAATAGAGTGATTCAAACCAGCAAGGTAGCAAGAACCAAGTTTTTCATTACTTTCAGACAAACCAACTCGAATTGATAGGTTATTAAATTTTGCAATGTACTCTTCAGCGGACTTATTGTTTTGCTTTAAACAATGGGACTTCTCATACAATTCCATTGTATAATTAGCAGGCAATAATTGCTTTCGCAAGTTAGTTTTCTTGTGCTCTCAATTGCTGATTTTAGGCTTACCAGTCCCCTTCAATTTAAGCTTTACAAATAACACTTTTCGATTTTCAGCCATGGGTTTCCATTTAACTCCAAACTAGCTTCCCAATCCAAATAATCCTCTGCATGTAACTTTCTATGAAAATCAACTACTTCAATCTTCACTCCTCCACCATTCAATTCAAGAACGTGTAGTAACCGCTATTCTAATCCACCTCATACTGCTGGACTTGCAGTCTAGTTTCATAAAAAGGGTTCGCATTCTCAATTGCCTCTTTCAATCTCAAGATCTTCAATTTCGAGTTCTTTGTGGTTCGGAATCTCCATCTCGGCTTCCACAGGTTCCTCACGTTGCAAGGCTTAAATAGCCTGGGTCAAGTCCTCAATCATCCTCTGCATCTCAGCCAACTCTACTTGTTGGGGCTGATTGCCTTTACCACGACCTCTGCCTCTAGCAACCATAGTTAGAACCCAAAAAAAAAAAAAAATACTGAAGTAGTTTAGGACCTTTTTTTGCTCTGATACCATTTGATGTAGTGGGAAAGTTAGGGCAATTAGATCTCAACAATTGAGGTTAGAATAGGGTGATTGGGGTTGGAACAAGAGAAAGTAGTTAGGTTTAAAGAAAACGCGTGAATTAAAATTCTGGATTGAAAAGTATAATAGAATACAGAGAAATTAACTACTGCTGTACTATTTAGGACATATCCTAATATGAGATGGAAAAGTATTCCTAATGAAGTAAAATACTTTGCTAAATGGGAATTCTAAATTAAGAAGGAAAACTAAATAGGAATCCTGCATAAAGAAGGAACACTTAAAAAAAAAAAAATTGAAATCCTAATTTAATTCGGATGCTCACATCATTCTCCCCATGTCAAATAAGTCGGCTCTGATGAGTAAACCTTGACATATTCCTTGTTTATGGTTAACTCGTTTAAGCTCTTCTTCAGAAATCCATGTGCATTCATTTGCTGGTTTACCAAGCCACTTTGTTAAGAATCGTCTATATGGGTTCCCTCGTCAAGAAGATCTGACACTTCCTCAATAACTTCAGCCTTTGCAGTTGGTAGCTACTGAATTTGAGTCTTAATAAAAGATGCAACACCATCAAATCCATAAAAAAGATACAAATGTGAAACATTAATGATCGGACTAATTTGCAACTTAGGCGGAAGCTCAATTAAACATGCAGTTGAACTGATGTTCTTCACCGCCATACAAGGTCAAAACTTCTTGGTAAATTCCTTATGGAAATCATTCTCGTCTCAAATGTACATGTATTTAATCACCTTCTTCAAATTCTTGTGTATGATGATGCTGATTGGCAGTAAAAGAATATGCTGCATTGTTGGCTTTTAGGGCAGCTTTTACCTCTCCATGAATCTTCCAAATGTGATCAGCAAATTTTTCCCCTTCATCACTTATTATAGACTCTTGTGGCAAGGGTACCAAATCAAGCACATGTTGAGGTTTCAAGTTTCAACCCGTAAGCAGCTTCAAAAGGTATCTTCTTTGTGCTTTGATTGACAGAATTGTGTTATAAGCAAATTCAGTTTGGGGTATGACTAAATTTCATGTCTTTGTGTTTTTCCCCACAAGACATGTTAAAAGATTTCCTAAACTACGATTAACAACTTCTGTTTGGCCATTAGTTTGTGGATGGTAGGTACTAGAATATTTCAATTTTGTCCCAAAATTTCTTCATAAAGTCCTCTAAAAGTGCCTCATAAACTACATCCTTGTAGCTATTTAATAGTTGAGATATGCTTGCAAGGATGTCACCGACAGAGAGTTGCAAACACTCGATCTCTTGCTCATTAAAGTATTTGTTCCTCGATTCTGAAATTTCGGCTTTGAGGATTGAGTTGCAGCTGCATTCCACAGCGAAGGATAGTAGGTAGAGTGAGAGAATGAATAAGGTGACGAAAACTTGAAACTGGTTTTGTTAGCTAAGAATTTAATCTTTGGATCTTTATTTTCTTTCTATTTCACATTTGCTTCAATGTCACTTCTTTTTGCTTATTGAACTGAATTGGAGGCCAATGTTTAATGCATGGTCCTGAAAACTGTATGTATACATTTTCTTCAATGCATTTTAGGTAGATTTAGAAATTATGGTCCATTATTCCTTTATATCAGCATTTATTTGTCTTACTGGTTTATTAATTGATTCCTATACAGATAATTAGGAAAACAGTAATTAGTGAAGCCCTTTTTTTTTTTTTTTCCTGATAACTTCTTTTACTTTGTTTTAGATGTCAAGTGCTTCAAAGAAGAGGACAAGAAGTGTAGGTATCAAATGAGGAACAAGAGGACATGCTGTGGAATTCAGGACACGGGGAAACAGGGTATACAAGGCTGTAACGACGTAAAATTGGAATTGATGACTTTGAACAATTAACTGTGATTGGTAAAGGTGCATTTGGTAAGGTAAAAGAAAACATCACTATCATATAGCAATTTCCAATATTTTTTTGTATGGTTCGTAGATCAATAGAATTTCACTGTTGAACCCATCTTGCTCTTATGGTGATATTGTTTTCAAAGTTTCGTTCTTGATTCATTTAGAAACTTTGATTGATTGTTCTTTATTGGATTGGTGGAAATTTTGTGGATTTCCTTTCTAGGTATCCTGAATTTGGTTGGGTTTTCTGATATTTTGTAAGAGTTAAGGGTGCTTTTTGGTGTGGTTGATTGTAGATTTGATGTGTTGTTTTAAATTAGTTCACCATAAGGGGTTTTGTTTGGTAAAAATGAAGAATCAAGGGAAGAATTATTTGATAAGAGGATGAGATTTGTTGGATTAATCATTGTAATTACAGGACATTTGTCATTGGTGAAGATGTGGTTTAGATGCTTCTGACACATGCTTAATTTTCAGATGATTGTTATTTGTTACTTCTTTCCCTTCTTAGTATACATTAATGCTTAAAATTTTGAGTTATGTCCATGATAAATGCTATTTTTTCTTAGAATAATTTTGGAGAGCTATTTATGTTGGTCCAAAATCTTTTCATTATCCAATTGTTAAAATTCAGTCTCTTTTTTATTAAATTAATAGCCCTAATTGATAAGAGAGTTGGCTACTTCGGAGTGGGTATCTCCTGTCATCTTACATTGGCCCTCCCAAACAAGAAGGAATATGAAACAAAATTGGGATAAAATCTGGTTATGAGGACATATAAATAGAGGACAAAAGCAAGGCTTCATGAGAGGCAAAGGCCAAAGCCATAGAGGCCATCTCTGAAAGTATTAGAATGAATGCGTGGGCAGATGATTATGTATAATGTTAATGTTATGTGGGTTAATTTTATGCCTTATGAGGATATGATTGCAAAATCTGGTATTTATTTGCACTCCAGGTAAATTTTAGGAAGTGCTTGACTACTATCAGAGGCTGCTTCCCTCAAATCCGACTTCTGCAATCATGCATGCAACCAGAGGTAAAGGTTGATTAATGGTTTAAAAGTCGTAGTTTACTTAGCTTGGGAGTGGTGCATGTGTATATATTTTTTTTGTAAAACAAAAAAGAGAAGAATTTGACTAAGTCAGCTTTTTTTCTTAATTTTCTCCGCAGTGGACTGTCTATTACCGTTATAAATAAGATTCTTTTATAGAAATTGTGTTATCACTAGTCAAGTTGATTTTTTTTAATAGTGAAAGTGGTTCTGGAAATCAATTATTAGTTAGATAAGAAATGGAGTGAGCAGTTGATTCGGCTTTCGAGTATGAGTATTTTTGTGTTAAATATATTTTGAGGTGATATATGAAAAATGAGAGTAATTGAGTCAGATTAAATTTAGGGACTATGTTGAGTGTGGTTAAGTTCTTTATGTTAAGTTATGTGGGATCAGGAGTTAGAGCCTTTATTGGTGGGTTTAATTATTTTATTAAAGACCCAAAATTAAATGAGGGTGTGTGGGTCCTAAAATTTGTGCAAATGGTAAATCTGTATAAGCAGAGTTGTTTTTAACTTGTTTTCCTACTTTAACTACGATTCTTGAGAGAGTTTTAAGTCAGAATGCAATTAGGACTTTCAAATCAGATTTGGAGTTTTAATTAGCCTATTTTTCTCTATAAAAAGGGTTCAAAATGCGAATCTAGAGTTTTTCAATTCTCTTTTATTCATAGTGGCTAAATTCTCTCTTTGTGCATTCAAAGGTGTCAATTGCTTGATCCACTTGCATTCAAAGTTCGAATTCCATTCAAAAATGATAGCATATTCTTTGTTATTTTGATTATGTTTTCTTTTGTTATTATGAGCGAGTAGTTTTCTTGTTCAGTAGAGAGGATTGCTAAAACCATGGAATAATTGTCATGAGACTATTTTGAGCTATTAATTAAATTAATATTTTCTTCACTTGAATATCTGTGTTTCTCTTGTGATTCATGATATATTTTGAGGTGATATATGAATATCTATAGTTGATTAAGTCCAATTTACTTTATTAACTTTATATCACTAGCAAAGGTGATATTGTGTGAATTCATCATATTGTTTAGAGATTTATAGTTTAGGTTAAATGATTAAGCCGCTTATTGTGTAATTGTTATCTAGAATTGGTAATGTTTCTCTACTAAGCTAAAGCTATCATTGAGCTAAATCTTGCGCTTGACTAAAATTGTTCAATTGGTTAGGAGTTAATTAGACGCTTCCTTTGATTAATCTAAGAAGTAAAGAGAAATAGGAAAATTGTTGCTTGTTTGGTTTCTGTAGCCAATTTGTTTAAGTGAATTAATTATTGCAATAGTGTCAATGATTGATACTTAATTTCCATGGTGGATATATATCTTTCTACTGAGCCGTTAACATATTGTGTTAGTTGCATTTTTGATACTTTTAGCTTTTAGTTTAATTTGATTAGTTTTGTTTCTTAAGAATTAATAAAATTCAAAATCCCTTGTTTTCTTTGTTGTTAGCACGTGTGAATACTTGTTGAGTTCACTTTGCCAATTGTATATCATTCTCCGTGAATCAATCACTATTTGCTCTTGCTACAAGTAAGTTAGTTTAGTAGAGTACTTTATTTAATTGGTGCATTCGGTACACATCACCCACCAAGCATGCCAAATTGTTGCTTTCATGAAATTGAATTGTAGGTGTGTCAGAGATGCGTATGATTCCAATGTGAAATAAATGTGTGCCGGTCTGACTTCTAAACAGAACGATTGGTGGAAACTTTCTCTTGGATTTCATAACTCCACTAAGATACGCTTCGTTAGTATCTTTACTTGTTCAGCTTTTGTGAAATTGGAAAAGGACTTGATCGCTTGAGAAAACTTAAAGGAAGGCTTGTGCATTGAAAAGTAAAATTGATTGAGTCCCATTTACTTTATTAACTTTATATCACTAGCAAAGGTGATATTGTGTGAATTCATCATATTGTTTAGAGATTTATAGTTTAGGTTAAATGATTAAGCCGCTTATTGTGTAATTGTTATCTAGAATTGGTAATGTTTCTCTACTATGCTAAAGCTATCATTGAGCTAAATCTTGCGCTTGACTAAAATTGTTCAATTGGTTAGGAGTTAATTAGACGCTTCCTTTGATTAATCTAAGAAGTAAAGAGAAATAGGAAAATTGTTGCTTGTTTGGTTTCTGTAGCCAATTTGTTTAAGTGAATTAATTATTGCAATAGTGTCAATGATTGATACTTAATTTCCATGGTGGATATATATCTTTCTACTGAGCCGTTAACATATTGTGTTAGTTGCATTTTTGATACTTTTAGCTTTTAGTTTAATTTGATTAGTTTTGTTTCTTAAGAATTAATAAATTTCAAAATCCCTTGTTTTCTTTGTTGTTAGCATGTGTGAATACTTGTTGAGTTCACTTTGCCAATTGTATATCATTCTCCGTGGAATCAATCTCTATTTGCTCTTGCTACAAGTAAGCTAGTTTAGTAGAGTACTTTATTTAATTGGTGCATTCGGTACACATCACCCACTAAGCATGCCAAATTGTTGCTTTCATGAAATTGAATTGTAGGTGTGTCAGAGATGCGTATGATTTCAACGTGAAATAAATGTGTGCCGGTCTGACTTCTAAACAGAACGATTGGTGGAAACTTTCTCTTGGATTTCATAACTCCACTAAGATACGCTTCATTAGTATCTTTACTTGTTCAGCTTTTGTGAAATTGGAAAAGGACTTGATCGCTTGAGAAAACTTAAAGGAAGGCTTGTGCATTGAAAAGTAAAATTGATTATTGCAAAAAATGTATATATTGCATTGAAAAAGTAAATTGAGCACTTGATTGCAAAGTAAAAGCTTTGTTGAAAATTAAATTTGTGCATTGAAGAAATAAATTAATCGTTTTGTGAAAAAAGTAAATTGATTGCTTTGCAAAATACTAAATTAATCGCTTAAGAAATTAAATTTGTGTATGAACAAGTAAATGATCGCTTTGAAAAAAAAAAATAAATTTTTACTAGAAAAGTAGATTGAGCATTGATTGGTTAATTGTTTGAAAAGTAAATATGTGCAAAAATTGTAAATTGTAAATTAAAAGTAGATTTGTAAGAATTGAAATATAAACCAAAAAAAAGCTATAAATTGCATGGAAAATTGAGAAGATTGCTCTTAGGAATCAAAATGTGCAAAGAAAATATAAAGTATTTACTTGAATTGAAAATGGAAGATTGAAATGTAAAAAATTACTTAAAAATATATAAAGAGATTGTTGGATATTTATGAATATTTTTAATGTAAATATGTCCTAGTTTTAATATGTCTAAAATTTTACTATCCAATATTTTATGGGCCATTATTTAACTATGTTAACAATAAGGGCTAGAATAATTAATTACCTCACTAGTATACAATATATTGGCCAACTAATTTAATATGTTGCACTTGTTTACTTAAAGCTTATATTTTTATTTGTCATAATTAATGGGCCATTTTAATAAACCTTTATGAGCCATTATTTAGTAACCAATAAGCTAATATTAACTGATAATGACCCATATCCATAATTCATTTAAATGTGATTATTTCATTAATTTTTCAATCATATTCTAATCACTTGGGCTAATTCATATTACTAATGTAATTTTTTTTATAATATAATTAACAAACTAATATTCTTTTTAGAAAATTTAACATTGGATAATTAATTTGTCAATTATGAATTTAGTTGATTAATTTAAGAATATTAATTTCTTTTTTAATAAATATGGGTTCACGCCATTAAGTAATAATGGGCCAATTTAATTATTCAATTATCAATTTTTTTTTATTTTTATTTAAAATATCTACATTTTTTTTAGAGTCAATTTTTTATTTAAAAAATAACCTAAATTATATTGATCCAATTTTTAGTAATGATTAATTTTTTTACCACATATATGAACCAAACGTTTAATATTAAGATTAATGAAAATTTTGGCCTAAAAAAGTTATATCTAAAAATTTTAAAAGTTGATCTAAATTGTCCTTACTAGTTGACCTAAATAACAAGCTAAATTTAAAGTGGATTTGTAAATAATAAAAAAAATTAATTAATTGCCAATTAAACTAAAAAAATTTATTACATAAATTGTCATTAGTTTAAGTTGGATAAGTCTCAATAATTTGAATTAAATAAATAAATTAATGGCACAATTATTATAGAGCTAATAAATAATTAGTTTAAAGTAACATATTCAATCTTTAATCAAGTAATTTAAATTCAATATTTTTTTATTTAAATTGGATAAATATTTTAATATAACATTCTATGTATAATCACTCACAATTATTGTTAACTACCCATATATCTAATTTTATTACCCGTATGACCTAGGTCCATATAAATATTTTAATTTTGTCAATAATTTAACATATTGGCTATTACCAATTTTTTATATTGGGGATAGCAAATATTTTTATATAATCTTGGGCTGTACAAAATCGATCCCTTTAATTGGTATTGTTATTAGGTCAACCTTTTGTTATAATTGAATTGTTGGGTCATTCTACATAAAAATGTCGGTTACCAATTTTGATGTGCCTTGGTGAAGGAAGAATCTCCCAAGATTATATTCTGAGTTGACAAGTCAAAATTCATCCATATTGTTGCTGGCCATAATCTATGAAGATCTTGGATAATATTTAGTGGTCAAAATATGCCAAATTGACTTCCAACCCATATAGGAACATAAAAGGCATCAGAAACACTAAAATCTCCTCAATATGGGCTTCCAAAAGTGAATAATAATAGCATATTATGGACCCATGAATTTTGAAGAATAAATGCTCCAATAGCTTGAAAAAGTGTACATTTGAAATTGGTATTTGATGTGCACCATTTGAATTTGGTATTTGATGTGCTTAGAAAGGAGCAATTATATGCTAACTTGAAAAAGTGTACATTTTGCATGGATAGAGTTATCTTTTTGGGGTATGTTGTGAGTGGAAATGGTATTGAAGTAGATGAGGAAAAGATTAAGGCTATTCGAGATTGGCCTACACCTAGAACTGTGAGTGAGGTTAGGAGCTTTCATGGTTTGGCTAGTTTCTATAGGAGGTTTGTGAGAGACTTCAGTACCATAGCTTTGCTTTTTGATGCATTTGTTTCACCATTTCAGCTTTCCTTTTGCCATCTAAACTAGCAAGCTCATTAGTAGGCAAAGGCAACAAATCTAAAGGAGTTAGTGGGTTAAAACCATATACAAGTTCAAAGGGTGAATAACCAGTAGATGAATGCATAGACCTGTTGTATGCAAATTCTATGAATGGTATGCACTCCTCCCAAGCTTTCAAGTTTTGTTTAATCATTGCACGTAGAAGAGTGCCCACGGTCCTATTGACAACTTCTGTTTGCCCATCCGTTTGTGGATGGCAAGTGGTGGAGAAACAAAGTTTTGTTCCTAATTTTCCCCACAAGACTTTCCAAAAATGGCTTAGAAATTTCACATCCCTATCACTAACAATTGTTCTAGGAATGCCATGCAATCTAACTATCTCCCTAAAGAACAAAGAAGCAATGTAAGATGCATCGTCAGTCTTGTGACATGGTATGAAATGAGCCATCTTGGAAAAACGATCAACAACAACAAAAATACTATCATGGCCTTTCTTTGTCCTAGGTAAACCCAAAATGAAATCCATGGATAAATCTACCCAAGGTTCACTAGGAACACTCAATGGCATGTATAGACCATGAGGCCTTACTTTGGACTTTGCCTTCATGCAAGCCACACATCTAGCACACACTCTCTCTACATCCCTCTTCATGTGTGGCCAATAAAAATGTTCCTTTAAAATTTCTAAGGTCTTTGCAACCCCAAAATGTCCCATTAAACCACCAGCATGTGATTCTTTAACAAGCAACTCTCTAATTGAGCATTTAGGCACACATAATTTATTTTCCCTAAACAAGAAACCATTATGCCTATAGAATTTATCATATGCAGCATGTTCACAAAAGGCAAACACTTTCCCAAAGTCATCATCATTAGCATACATTTCTTTCACATGTTCGAAGCCTAAAAGTCTAGCGTCAAGCATGGAAAGTAAAGTGTACCTCCTTGAAAGTGCATCAGCCACCACATTCTCTTTGCCTTGCTTGTATTGAATCACATATGGGAAACCTTCAATGAATTCACTCCACTTGGCATGGCGATTGTTGAGCTTGTTCTGCCCCTTTAAGTACTTGAGTGACTCATGGTCACTATGAATGACAAACTCCTTCGGCCACAAGTAGTGTTGCCAAGTCTCAAGTGCACGCACCAGAGCATACAACTCTTTGTCATAAGTGGAGTAGTTCAATGTAGCCCCACTTAGCTTCTCACTGAAGTAGGCAATCGGTCTCCTTTCCTGCTTCAAAACAGCTCCAATACCCACTCCAGAGGCATCACATTCAATCTCAAAAGTTTTAGAAAAATCAGGTAAAGCAAGTAAAGGTGCAGAACACAATTTCTCCTTAAGTGAATTAAATGCATGCTCTTGTTCTTCCCCCCACTTGAATCCCACATTTTTTTTTACAACTTCATTCAAGGGTGAGGCTATGGTACTGAAGTCCTTTACAAATCTCCTATAAAAACTAGCCAACCCATGGAAGCTCCTCACATCACTCACAGACTTAGGTGTAGGCCACTCTCTAATGGCTCTTACCTTGTCCTCATCAACCTCAATTCCCTTGCCACTCACCACAAATCCTAAGAAAATAACTTTGTCCATACAGAAAGTGCATTTCTTAAGATTGGCATACAAGTGCTCTTTTCTCAACACCTCAAAGACTTGTCTCAAGTGCAGCAAATGATCATGCATATTTTGGCTATATACTAGGATATCATCAAAATACACTACAACAAATTTTCCTAGGAAAGCACGCAACACATGGTTCATAAGCCTCATAAATGTACTAGGTGCATTGGTCAAGCCAAATGGCATGACTAACCATTCATATAGTCCATATTGAGTCTTAAAGGCAGTTTTCCATTCATCTCCTAATTTCATGCGAATTTGGTGATAACCACTCTTTAAGTCAATTTTAGAAAATATGCATGCACCATGCAACTCATCAAGCATATCATCAAGTCTAGGTATGGGATGTCTATACTTTACAGTGATTTTGTTGATTGCTTTACAATCCACACACATGCGCATGCTCCCATCTTTCTTAGGCACCAAAAGAACGGGTACGGCACATGGGCTCATGCTCTCCCTAACATGGCCTTTTGCTAGAAGCTCCTCCACTTGTCTTTGAAGTTCCTTAGCCTCTTCCGGATTGGTTCTATAGGCTGGCCTATTTGGGATTACAGCTCCAGGCACAAAATCTATTTGGTGCTCTATGCCTCTAATTGGTGGTAGCCCATTAGGTATTTCTTCAGGGAAGACATCCTCAAACTCCTGCAATAAGGGCAAAGCACAACTAGGAATGGATTGGTCAAGGTTAGAAACATTGGTGTAAGCTCCCTTACAAATTAGCAAAGCCATTGGCATACTAGAAAAATATGCAGTCCTCACATCCTTGGCTTTTGCTAGCAAACTGACTTTATTCTCTCCACTCTTCTCACAACTCTCCTTTTGCCCCGAGCCCTTTCCTTTTGGTTTCACTCTTTTGGAATTTTCTCTCTTCTCTTTCTCTTCCTCATTTTTCCCTCTTACTTTTTCCTCTCTTTCTTTTCTTTCTCTTTTTGCACTCTTAGCTCGGCCTCTCTTTGTTGTTGCTCATTCATGGACTGTTTTATCCTTAATTGATCTTCAAAAGCTTGTGCGGGTGATAATGCTGCTAAAGTAACCCTTCGTCCATCATGATCAAAGGAGTACCTATTCCTAAATCCATCATGCACTACCTTCCTATCATATTGCCATGGTCTCCCTAGCAAAATATGTCCAGCATGCATTGGCACCACATCACACAACACCTCATCCTTATACCTTCCAATAGAAAAAGCCAACATCACTTGCTTGTTCACCTTAATTTCCCCACAGTCATTCAGCCATTGCAACTTGTATGGTCTAGGATGCTTGATGGTGCGCATGCCAAGCTTCGCAACCATGAGTGTGCTGGCAACATTCACACAACTACCACTATCTACAATCATGCTACAAGTTTTACCATTCACCAAGCATCTAGTGTGGAAAATATTTTCCCTTTGCAGTGCATCTCCCTCTTCTTCCTTTGCTTGTGCACTTAGTGCACGCCTAACCACCAGAATATTTCCTCCCACGGCATGCTCTACATCACTAGCTTCCTCCGAAGGAGGCATACTCTCACTAGCATCATCATCATCAACATCATCATCTTCTGATTCGATCTCTCCATTCGGCCTCATCACCATCACCCTCTTGTTAGGACATTGAGATGCATAATGTCCCTTCCCTAGGCACCTAACATGTCATCAAGCTCTACATAGTGTTGTAGCTCCACTATGTTGGCAATATCAAGATTCAGCCCCTTTAGGAACCTAGCCATAGTGGCTTCCCTATCCTCCTCTACATTGGCTCTTATCATAGCCATCTCCATCTCCTTGAAATATTCTTCCACACTTTTGTTTCCCTGCACCAGCCCTTGCAACCTTTGGTGCAACTCCCTATAGTAATGTTGAGGTACAAATCTGTCCCTCATGATTTGCTTCATCTCATCCCAAGTTTCAACACCCCTCATCCCATTTCTCCTTCTTTTAGTGAGCAATTGATCCCACCAAACTATGGCATAATCTGTAAACTCAACTACTGCAAGCTTCACCTTCTTTTCCTCACTATAATTGTGACAATAAAAAATGAGATCCACCTTCCTCTCCCACTCCAAATATGCATCCGGATTGGCTTTGCCTTGGAATGGCGGAATTTTCATTTTGATCCCACTAATGTTACCATCCACTCTCCCTCTCCCTCTTGCTTCCTCCATATTACCTCTTCTCAAGTTTCTGCCTCCACCTCTTCCACCCCTATTACCTCTCATCCCTCTCGGTCTATGGTGGTCATCATGTGCAGCAGAGTGCTGGTCATCCTCTTCATCAGAATCATCATCATTTTCATCCCCCCAATCATCTATAGGTGGTGCATTGTTCACTCTAGATCCCCTAGCCCTATTCTGCCCTCATTTGTGTTTTGTCTACCATTCCCACTATTCTGCTCAATTCTTTCAATTCGGTCAGCTAGGTTGCTCAATTGTCTACCAATTCTTTCCAAATGTTGAACAAGTGCTTGTTGGTAAAAAGGATTATCCATATTAAGTCCACTAGTTTGTTCTTGTGACATTTTTAATACCTGCACAAAAAAGTTAGTAAAACAGAAAACCTCACAAATTCACTCAATTTTTGGTCACTCAAGTGTTTGTACTCAGTTTATAGGCTTTTACCCTCTTGGAGTTCTTGCCACTCAATGCCTTTTTCCACTCAAGCTTGCTTACCAAGTTCTTGTCAGAACTAATGCAATTCCAGCAAGTTTAAATCAAGTTTTAATATATGTTCAAGCACAAACTCAAGCAAAACGTGTGGAATAAGGGTTTGTTATGACACTTGAAGCAAGAAATGAAGACACCAAGCTCTAGAGCAATGAAGTGAAATAGGAGTCGAAATTAGCTTGCTATTTTTGCCTCTCCCCGAAAAAAAAAAAAAAGGCAAAGTTGGAATTTTGTAAAACTGTTTTAAGGACAGCAACAAGACATAATTTTTGTAGGGAAAATCAAGTCTAGAGGTTCCAGAAATCACCTTGGAGTTTTGGACTCCAAATTGGCCTAATAGGTGCTAAATTTGGTTCACCAAGTAAACGGTAGAATTTTTACACCAAATTTGATTTCTAGGCTTAATTTCGCCTACAAAGCACCCCTATGAAGTTTTAGAATTTTCTGGGTTGGTTTGGCTATACCTCCCCCAAAACAGCCACCAAATAGAAATATTGAACTTAAATATTCCAGCACTCAAACATACACTTTAACACCTTTTTTTTTTTTCTTCTTTCTTTTTGTTCTTTTTTTTTTTTTTTTTTTTTTATATCATGTAACCACACAACAGATACATCCAACACTAAACACTTCAACAACACACTTCACAAGACAAAAAGATGCAAATAACCAGGTTGTGAGGAAAAGGCTTAAGGTAGGAAACAACAAAAATGTGACAAAACTGGGGAAACAAGGACAGATGCAAGAAAGCCTCTAATATACCCTAAGATTAGTAGTATTGAGTGTAAACTCACCACTAAGCCCAGAAAGCCTCTTACAAACACCAGAAAACACTTGAAGAACCTTCAAGGCTGAAACACAAGGAAGAAAAAAAAAAGGAGAAAGGAAAAACAAGAATACAACAAAATGGATGACCAACCTGTTTTGAAGAGAGCCTAAGCTCTGATACCAAATGATACGGATTCTACCCTTAGTAACTGATTCAACTAAGAAGAAAGACCAAAGGACCATCTTCAAAACAAGCCAAGAAACTCCCTTGAACCTTCAACCCTTCACCTTGAAGATGGAGAACTGAAAATATAATTCCCAAGAAAGACAGCCAAGAACAAGACCAATTCACCTATGCTGATGAACAACCTTGAACATATAATAAAACTTAACAAATCAAGGCAAGAATTTGCTAAGAAAAATAGAGAGAGTTCTAAGAAGAACTTTGAAGCAAGCTCCAGCAATTTTGCTCAAAAATTTACCATATGAATTCTGATACCAAAATGAAACAAAAGAAGGCAGAAATATGGGTTGGTGTTGTCAAGACATTTCAACAACCATGGGACATGTGCAAGTCTTGGTTAATAGACCAATCTCTCCTAAAAATAGATACAAAGTTCAAACATTAATAGGAAGGTCAGATTTGGCAGCTACAATTGAAAGACAATCTGAAAAGAGATGTTTTGTCTTGAAGCTGAAAGTAGTAACTTTGCTTTTCCTATAAAAGGTTGAAGCATGGCTGGAGCTCTTGGACAAAGTTATGGCTTCCAATCTTTGCAAAATGGACAAAAGCATCCTCAAAAGGTAGGTGGAGATGGGCTGCCAATTGTGCTGCCACCTAGGCACTCCACTTGGACGCCACATTGGATGCCAACTAGGATGGACTTGCTGACGTGGCTGCCACATGTATGCCAACTTGGACGGATGCCACTTGGTCTCCTGGCTCCTCAAATATGCAAAGAAATGTACAGCAAGGTTGGCTTCTCTCTTCCATGTCTCAACCGAATACTTGCAAGAGGTTGGACTTGGTGATGTGCTTATGCACCAAGCCTTGAAGCTTCTTAGCCATTGCTCTAGTTATTGGCCCTTGATGTGCAATTGGTGTAACCGGTTCCTCATCATCAAAACTTCAGCCTAGGAGTGATGGACCTTTTGAAGTGCTAGAAAGAATTAATGACACTGCATACAAGATAAACCTTCCAGGTGAGTATGGTGTAAGTGCTACATTTAATGTGACTGATCTTGCTCCTTTCTATGCAGATGATGACAATTCGAGGACGAATTCTTTCGAAGAGGGAGAGGATGATGAGGAACCGGTTGCACCAATTCCACATCAAGGGCCAATAACTAGAGCAATGGCTAAGAAGCTTCAAGGCTTGGTGCATAAGCACATCACCAAGTCTAACCTCTTGCAAGAATTCGGTTTGGACATGGAAGAGAGAAGCCAACCTTGCTGTACATTCCTTTGCATATTTGAGGAGCCAAGAGACCAAGTGGCATCCGTCCAATTTAGCATACATGTGGCAGCCACGTCAGCAAGTCCATCCTAGTTGGCATCCAATGTGGCGTCCAAGTGGAGTGCCTAGGTGGCAGCACAATTGGCAGCCCATCTCCACCTACCTTTTGAAGATGCTTTGTCCATTTTGCAAAGATTGGAAGCCATAAATTTGTCCAAGAGCTCCAGCCATGCTTCAACTTTTTATAGGAAAAGCAAAGTTACTACTTTCAGCTTCAAGACAAAACATCTCTTTTCAGATTGTCTCTCAATTGTAGCCTGCCAAATCTGACCTTCTTATTAATGTTTGAACTTTTTATCTATTTTTAGGAGAGATTGGTGTATTAACCAAGACTTGCACATGTCCCATGGTTGTTGAAGTGTCTTGGCAGAATACACTAACACATATTTCTGCCTTCTTTTGTTTCATTTTTGGGACAGAATTCATATGGTCATTTTTTGAGCAAAATTGCTGGAGCTTTGCTTCAAAGTTCTTCTTAGAACTCTCTCTATTTTTCTTAGCAAATTCTTGCCTTGATTTGTTAAGTTTTATTATATGTTCAAGGTTGTTCATCAGCATAGGTGAATTGGTCTTGTTCTTGGCTGTCTTTCTTGGGAATTATATTTTCAGTTCTCCATCTTCAAGGTGAAGGGTTGAAGGTTCAAGGGAGTTTCTTGGCTTGTTTTGAAGACGGTCCTTTGGTCGTTCTTCTTAGTGGAATCAGCTACTAAGGGTAGAAACCGTATCAACGAGTTTCAATCTAAGCAGAAGCCTTCACAGATACTAACGGGGTAAAACCCACGGGTACCACTACATGACCCCCTCCTATTTCCCTAAATAGTAATGAAGCCCAGGTATAGGGCTGAAGTGTGTAAGGACATTGGGTAAGTAATTGGTGTGTGAAGGGACATATTTACCTCTTCCCTGCGTGGGGGGGAGCTTTTTTTTTTAGACAGAAGTTGCTATGACAAATAAGACAATCAAATAAGCAAAATTTTGATTAGTAAGAATAATAATAATCAATATGTCCATATTGTCGAATTTTGCAAGTTAAACCCTCCTAATTATGGTTTTAATTTATAAGAGCATAAAACTAAATCTGTTTTTGGACCTCTAAACCAGGGTATATAAAAAAAAAAGTCCCTAGTGGAGTCGCCAAGCTGTGGCAAGGATTTTTGCGGTCGCCTAGACGAGCACTCACCGAAGTGGGAAAGATGAGGAGTCCCCACTTTAATTTTGAGGGAAATAAAAGAAAACCATTTGTGAAGATAATTTAATGAAAAACCACTTCGAAAATAGAGATTCTAGGTTTAGGGTCCGTATACGGATGGTGAAGGTGTTAGGCACCCCACCTCGTCCCTCAATAAGGGTAATTTGGGGGTTGGAGTGACGATGTTATTCCTTCATAAGGGAAAAAGGAACATTTGATATTTCACTATTCAGGGCTGCTCAAGGACATGAGTACATGAGATGACCCTTAGTGAGTAAGTATCGGATAACAGATTTTGTCTAAGGGTTACTTTATGTATTGAAGTTGTGGTGTTTTAATTCAGGTTTTAGTTAAGAGAATTCGGGTAAGGATTCTCTCCCGATCCCTTGATGTATTAATTTAAGTGGGAGATTTCGGATAAGAACTCCCCTCCGATCTCTACATATTTTAAAATTTTTGGCTGAGAATCGGGTAAGAACTCTCCCCCGATCTCTTAAAGTATTTTGTTTAAAGTTTAAGTGAAGGATCTCGGATAAGAACTCTCCTCCGATCTCCACAAATATTTTTTAAGATTTTGGTTGAGAATCGGGTAAGAACTCTTCTCCGATCTCCACAAATATTTTTTAAGATTTTGGTTGAGAATCGGGTAAGAACTCTCTCCCGGTCTCTTCGATATATGATGTTTTAAAAAAAAATTAGGCTGAGGTTGGGTGAGGACTTTCCCCCGAATCTCTTAATGTGTTACGTCAAAAATTAGATTGAGTTCGGGTAAGAACTCTCCCCCGAGTCTGAAGTAGTCTGTTATAAATGCAGAAAACCAGGACACTACGCTAATAGGTGTAGGGTAAAACAGCAAATACAAGCTCTGTCAATCGATGAAAATCTTAAAGAATCATTGATAAAAATATTCTTAAATTATAGTGAACCTGAAGACTTAGAAGTTAATGCGATAGACTATACTTCTGATGAATCTTCTAGTGAATTTGATAAACAATCAGAGTGTGATGGAAACTGTGACTATTACAAGTCGCTATGTACCTTAAATGGTCTGTGTGTCTTAACTAAAGAAGAAGATTTAATCTTAGGTCTTATAGACAAGATTGAAGACCAGGAAGAGAGACGAAATAAGTTAAAAGAATATTTAACTTTGTATAGCGATAAAAGTCTAGAAAAGAAAATAGAAGAGAAGAAAAATCTATATGATCTTAAAGAAATTATGGAAAAAATTAAAGCGGCTAAAAGAAAGAGTAGTTTTACTCGAAGTAAAAAATGAATCTTCGCTAATAGTTGAGCAAGAAGAAGAAGAAGAAGATAAGGTAGAAGATAATACTAATAGTATTAATAGCCTTTAGTATGTTAGTAGAATAGATCGAGTTGTCACTCACAAATGGCATACAAGAATTACCATAGTTGTTCAAAAGGAGTACTTATTTAGTACAACAGCCTTAATAGATTCAGGCGCCGATTTATACTGTTTAAATGAAGGAATAGTACCCTCAAAGTATTTCTCTAAAACTATAGAGGAATTACATACAGCAGATAGTAGCAAGATGAGTGTAAGTTTTAAATTATCAGACACGGTTGTCTGTAACCAAGGAATATGTTTTGAAATCCCCTTTATTTTAGTAAAAGGATTATCTCATCGAGTAATATTAGGAAACCCATTTCTACACATGCTGTACCAAATTAAATCAATAACAGAGAAGGAAATTGTTTCTGAAATAGAGGGAAAATAGATTATTTTTGAATTTATCTCTTTACCAATAGAAAGAGAAATTGATGTGCTTAAAAGTAACATCAAGAATAAAGAAAAATTTATAAATTCTCTAAAAAGAGAAGTAGGATACAAAACCATGGAAGAAAAGGTTAATGAACCTAAAATACAAAGAAAAATCAAAAGTTTACATGATGAAATGCTTAATAGCATTTGGGCTGACATTCCTAATGCCTTATGGGCTAGAAAAAGACATGTGGTTAATCTACTATATGAGCCCGACTTTGATGAAAAGATGATACCAATCAAGGCTCGGCCCATTGCAATGGGTCCAAGACACCTAGAAATCTATAAATAGGAAATTGCTGACCTCGAAGCAAAAGGGCTTATTAGAAAAAGTCAAAGCCCATGGAGCTGTCTAGCTTTTTATGTTGAAAATGCTGCTGAATTAGAAAGAGGAGTTCCTAGACTAGTCATCAATTATAAGCCTTTAAATAAGGCCCTTAGATGGATCAGATATCCATTGCCTAATAAAAGAGATCTGTTAAACAGACTCTATGAGGCCCAAATATTTTCAAAGTTCAATATGAAATCTGGCTATTGGCAAATCCAAATAGCTGAAGAAGATAGGTATAAAACTGCCTTTACTGTACCATTTGGGCATTACGAATGGAATGTGATGCCATTTGGGCTTAAAAATGCCCCATCAGAATTTCAAAAGATTATAAACGAAATATTTAATGCTTATTCAGCATTTGCAATAGTATACATTGATGATGTTCTTATTTTCTCCAGAACAATAGATCAATATTTTAAGCACTTAAATGTATTTATCAAAGTTGTAAAAATAAATGGTTTAGTAGTCTCAGCCAAGACGATAAAACTCTTCCAGACTAAAGTAAGATTTTTAGGACAAATATGGAACTATAGCCAAACAGCAAATATGAATAAGGTAAAAAATACAAAGTAAGCACGAAGAAGAAGAAGAAGCAAATAGAGAATTTACCTTGTTTGGGCGTTTCTTTGCTTTGATACCAAAACTGATGTGAGCCCTCAAGTAATTGGTAACTTGAAAACCCACATTCAGGAACAATATGGAAAGCACCAAATCAAGATGTATGAATTTGATTCTTTGACAAATTGTTGTTTGACAGCCTGCATATAGAATGGATTTTCACCTTCCCCCTCACTGCCATTACCCCTTCTAGACTTGTTTTCAGACCTGCAAGAAAATGGTTAGCGTAAAGAAAGCACCTCACTCACTCCCGTACGTGTTTACACTCAACAGGGGACACTCTACTCGTGTTTAACTCAACAAGGCCTTTCCCCTCTTATTAACTCACCACTCTGTGCCTTTTACCTCTCTTGGCTATGTCCACAAGTTCTTATCAAACTCAAGTAACTTAAACCAAGACAACAACTCACAAAAATTTAACACACAATACAATTCTTGCACGTGACGGATCAAAATGAGTAATTAAGAAAGCAATAATGTGACTCAAGAAGTCAAGAAAAGAAAAGCTCAGGTGTGGAAATGTAATGCAATAAGGAATCAAGAAAGAAGACGTCAAAATAGATGAGTAATAAGCTGGAAAAGAGACAACCTAAAGAAGTGATATCAAGCTTAAAAATCCAAGTTTACCCCCAACTTATCGCAACTACCAGCAGTTCACACAGTGCACCAAGAATTGCATCAATTTGGGATCACCAAGCAAACGAGTGTATTTTGGTCTGAAATTGAGCAGGCAAATGCAACCCAATACTGAATAAATGCTGTTAGAATTTTAGGCTTTTCTTAGCAGATTTACTATGTAAACTAAATTTAATCGGGTCTGCCGTAAAATTTTGGTTCCCCACACAAACGGTTAAATTTTGAGCTGAGATCTAATTTAAAAATAGCTCAGATGTGGCATAAACAACCTGTAAATTTTCAGGAATTTCTGAGCTGATTTGCTGTGTGAACTTCATTTGATTGGGCCAGCCACAAAATTTTGGTTCCCCACACAAACGGTTGAATTTTAAGCTGAAATTTTATTTGGGAACTACTGAAACGGGGTATAAATACCCTGTAAAAGAACTCTCTCCCAATCTCTTAAAGCATTCTGTTCTAAGTTTTGGGTGAAGGATCTCGGATAAGAACTCTCCTCCGATCTCCACATATATTTTTAAGATTTTGGCTGAGAATCAGGTAAGAACTTTTCCCGGTTTCCTAATGTATTTTGTTTAAGATTTAAATGAGATTTCATATAAGAACTCTCCTTCGATCTCTACATATTTTAAGATTTTTGGCTGAGAATCGGGTAAGAACTCTCCCCCGATCTCTTAAAGTATTCTGTTTAAAGTTTAAGTGAAGGATCTCGGATAAAAACTCTCCCCCTATCTCCACATATATTTTTTAAGATTTTGGTTGAGAATCGATATATGATGTTTTAAAAAAAAATTAGGGCAAGGTCGGGTGAGGAGGGTAAGAACTATTACGATAAACACATTTTAAGAGTTCGGGGGATAGTTCTTACCCAAACTCTCCCCCGAATGTCTTAATGTATTACGTCAAAAATTAGATTGAGTTTGGGTAAGAACTATCCCCCGAACTCTTAATGTGTTTATCGGAATTGCATTTTAAAATAACTTTGAACTGAAGATTCTAGTGACCGAGGGCGCAAGAAAGCCGTGCAAAACATTTCCTAACCCACTAAACCTTATAATTAGAGGGTAGATGCAAGACCGAACTTTTGCCGATCTCTTATGTGATCGCCTTACCAGGACTCTTTGATTAGCGATGTCCGATCTCTTTTAGTAGCTAGTTCGGGATCCGATCCTATCTCGACTCCCGATCTATTATATTATCACCTGGGCTCGTTTTGTGGCCCGACCTCATAACTTAGTTGTTTGACCTGCTATTCTTATTTCTAATTTATTTGACCTTTGCCTACGCCTATCTTTTGTCATCTTTATTCATTCAGGCTTGAGGTTCTCATGTTAAGATATTTCTATCAATATGTTTTAGATTATCTACATGTTGTCCATGACTTGAACATCCATGCTCAAAGGAAATGAAAACTATGAAGAGATAAATAGAGTTTACAAATGAATAGAAAAAGAAGACTCAGGAAATGACTATTGGCCTGGACAATCTACTTTAGGATTTTAGTGCGACTGAATATAACAAAAATTTTAAGAATAAAAACGGAGAAAATTAAAGCATGAGTATTCGACAAAATGACAATCTAAACACTTACTTGTGAGAAGTTTAGGAGACGGATGAAATGACACCGGACTCCACAACTACTGCAGAGTTGAAAGCTGACGGTCGAAGGACTAGTGCTAATTTTGAAGTAATGAAAACCAGGTCAGAATGCAATTGTGTCGAACCGACGGGAACCAGGTCGAAATGAAGTTAAGCTAGGAGAATAATATACTGATGTTAGGGTGGTGAAGACGAAACTGAACAAAAAAATGGTCTTGCAGAGTAATGAACAGACACTAAAAATGAAGAATTGCAGGGTCCAGAACTCCTTCAATGAAGATACTTAAGAAAACTAATTTCTAAAGTTTCTCCATTGTACAAAAGTTCAGAATGGCAAAGTAGCAAGACTGAATCAAATTTCAGAGTCTTTCCACTATAATCACCACCACCTTTTTGTCCATCCTCTACAATATTGCATGCAGGTATTTATAGGGAACGGGTGCTCCTATTGAAGGGTCCGGATCTCTCTTGGGGAGATGGAGGGTTTGGATTCAAAAGGAGATAATCTGATGTTTAAGAATTAAAGAGAATCAAAATGGAGAGTTGAGATTTCATTCAGAACATTCGCCCTTTCTTCTCTTAATCCAACGGCTCAGGGTCTTGCCTTACAAGATGGATCCGAGAGCTGGGAATGAAAAGCGCCGAGCCTGTTGACTGCTTTTGATCCAAGGACTCTGGGTCCGTCCTTACAATTATGATCAACGGTGGAGATCGAGGTGTACAGGACTGCCATAACTATTTTGGCGTCTGTCAGCTAGATGGGCAATTCTGCAAATGAGGCGTGCGGTGGAGATTTGATCACGCCTGCAATGCTTTAACTAACTCGGCTCTGATTATGGAGAGAGTTGATTGAAAGTTATTTTAATCCCTCCGTGCTTTCCGATCTCTATTTCCTCCGATCTCTCTATTATGACCTTCTTTTCTGATCTCTCTCATAACGGGTCCCCCATCGCTTCCCGATCTCTCCCATTCTAGATTTTCTTGTTATCTGACCTGCCTTGATCAAAGCAATTAATTCTTCAGTTACCGATGTATACGCTTTGGTTTCTGCATGCAATAAATGCTCAAGTCCTATATATACACACCAACAAGAAATCCCCTTCATACTTCACTTCTCCTCCTTCAGTTTCTCCCTTTCTCCAATTCTAGCTTCTCTGGTAATAATTCTGATTATGGTGACTGCTTTTGATCATTTTCCGACAGTTTTCTTCGCCCTTCGCCTGAAAATTTATGATCCCGGTGATCGGTGAACCATGAGGATAACATCTAATGACAGTGAGGGAACATAACTAATTTACCGATCAAGATCAAAAGTGACGATCGTGCCGATCTAGAATCGGTCTACCGATGTAATCGGTGAACCAATCTAGGGCAAGAGGACTATTAATTTCAATCTTAATGTCGATGACTGCCTCTTGAAGTTCATTTGGCTCCAAACCGCTTCGGGCATCCCGACTGCAGCTCGGTTCTGTTCGATAACATCGGCGATGACTCCGCTCAATATCATGAGAGTCATAGTCACCCTATCTGAGCTACACATCTATCCAACACTTGTGGCTGGCTTTCTGATCAAACACATCTTTTGATTCAGCCACAAGACTAGGCTTTGACATAGGCCACTACTAGGCAAGATGTAGTGCTGATCTTTAGAGATCGCCCAAATGATGTAACCCGATCTTTTGAGATCGCCCCAATAATGTAATCCGATCTGTTGAAAATGAAATAAAATTTTATTTAAATGTTTTTGTTGTATTATCGCATTATTTATTTTCCGATCTCTGACAAATGCATCCCATCAGGTCGCTATCTGCTGATCCCTGAGTCTGAATATTTATTCCATTTAGCCGATCTCATTTGTTTGATTTTTCATATGTTTCTAGAACCTTCTCGCGACGTGTCAAGGAAACAACCTGATTCCGCTAACCGATGCGTCACTTTGGACTTCGTGATGTGAGTCATTCATTTCCTTATGTCATTTTTAGAACCTTTCTTAGCAATCCCAGCATTTTCTCTCGTTTTTTCAAGTTTTTCGGCACTGATCACATTCCGGTAAGGGCTTTGATTCTCTTTTTGGTTAATTTCTTTTGTTTTCCCTGAAAATGAGCGGCGCCGAGGGTCAGAGAGCTGCTAGCCCGCCTTCCGTTCACATCTCGTGGACATCGGACGAAGTTGAGGTAATTAGGCCAAGTGGATGACCTGAACCTTCTGCAACCTCTGTCCCAGCTTGTGGTCAGGTGGCTCAATCCAAACGGGCCTCTACTTCGACGAAAGAAAATCTTCCCCTGGATGAATTGCCATCGGTCCTTAAAGAAACTGACCTGCAGTCCATTACTCAAGAGTATAACCTCCGAACCGACTCTTTTCAGCTTATACGATGCCATATTGATCTCCGAGTCGATCATTTCTTTGAAGAAAATGACGTGATCATGATGTATGAGGAGCAATTGAAGGCCGGACTTCGGTTTCCCTTCGACGATTTCTTTAAGGCAGTTCTAAAGCTTCATCATGTAAGCGTAGCCCAAGTGCACCCAAATTCACGGCGGATCCTGGTGGCTTTCAGAGGGTTATGCCGAGCCAAAAAGCTCGAGCCTACAGCGAAGGTTTTTGCTGAGTTGCATAGGCTTACTCGCCGGAAGGACGACGAGTACTGGTTCTTCCAAGCCAAGCCGCACTGTGGGCTTTTTACCGACCTCCCCTCTTCGCTGAAGAACTGGAAGAACCGGTTCTTTATATTGAGGAACAAGATCCCGAATGGCTTCGAAGGTTTCCCACGCAGCTGGCAATACCTGGTCCCCTCGGCTCCAAAAAAGATCACTTTGAATAGAGATGAGGACGCCATGGTAAAGGAATTGAAGGAGCAGGCGGCCACCCATAAGTATTCTTGCCCATATGCCGTAATGGCCGAACTGAAGTGGTGGCTTATGCGGGTGATCGCCAATGAAGATTACGAGCTGCAACTCTCTGACCTCGGACCCGGGATCGGTATAACCTGAGTCTTTAACCTCCTGACTTAAGTGAACTCACTACCTTTTTTTTATGCAGGTATGGCTGGAGGCGAAAGCGTGAGGGAGGGGTTGTAAGTGAAAGAGAGAGATCGCCCAAAAAGTTCGGGAAATGAATATTGCTGCGATGTCCCAAATGCCAAGGTGGGACTCAGCAGAAGTGCCGGGCTCTTCGTCCCATCCTTCGGAACAGCTGATCCCAGAGGTGGAGATCGCTCCTTCCCCTCCTCGACAGGAAGAACCGCCACCTCCGCCTATTTCCTCTGAGGGAGGCCCTTCTCGACCTACTGTGAGGACCCTTTCCCGTGGTGCCCAGGTCCTCATTCACTCTCTCGAGAAGAACCGCCCGGTTTGGGGGAACCTTGGTCTAGCCAAGGTTTTGGGCGCCACCATATGCCTCTAGGATGACCGGAACAGGCTGAACCCCGATAGTATTGATGATCTTCTGACTCAGACGATGATTTTGAGCGTAGAGAGCTATGTGAATCAACACATAATCAGGGAAAAGGCCCATCTTCTGAGGCAAGAAATTCTGAAGGCGGTCCAGGACGCTGCCTCCTCCCAAGCCCAACTTTCGTCCGCCCAGGACTATATCACTGCGATTGAGGGTCGGATGAAATCCTATGAGGATAGGTTAACCGAACTGGAGCGTGAACTAGAAGAAGCTCGGGCCCTCCAAACTGCTGATGTCACTCGCCTTACCGAAGAGATCAGGGTGAAAGAAGAAGAGGCTGTGAAGAGGGAAGCTGGTGCCTATGTGAATGTACATGGCGATCTGCTGGTCGAGCTCGAAAGGCGTTATCCTGGGGAAGACTTCAGACAAATGGCAGGGGTAATGCCACCACCACAACCTCCACAGCAGAAATCCCATCTGGGAAAACTGAGGAAATTTGGAGCAATGGATTTCTTTGGCAAGAGAGAAGATGATTCTGTTGCAACTGAAAACTGGTTGAACAGAACAGGAAGAGTTTTAAAACAACTCCACTGCACCCCAAAGGAAAACCTAGAAGCTGCTGTATCTCTACTGCAAGATGATGCCTATCAATGGTGGGATACAGTGTCCAGTGAAGTGCAGCCAGAACAAATAACCTGGGACTTCTTCCTCTCAGAGTTCAAACAGAATTATGTGGGTAGTGTATATCTAGAAGAGAGAAGAAGAGAATTCATTAACCTAAGGCAGAGACAGCTGACAGTGGCAGAGTATGAAAAAGAATTTGTTAGACTAAGCCGTTATGGAAGGGAGATAGTCCCTAATGAGGCTGAGAGGTGTAAAAGATTTGAAGAGGGGCTAAATGACAACATAAAGATAATGATCATTGCCATGGGAATCACAAACTTCACCAAGTTAGTGGAAGCTGCAGAAAAAGTTGAGAAAGTCAGAATAAGTGAGCAGACCATAAGAGAGAGACAGCAGAAGAGGGGTCCAAGTCAGTCTAGCTCATCTCCTGCACCTGGAAAGAAGTTCTGAGGTCCACCTGCTCAGAGTTCAGGTCAGCTTCAAGGTCAGGGTCAATCCCAGGGGCCCAGACCACAGTTTACACCTAGGAGAGCCCAGTCCACACCATCAGTGGGCAGCTCTCCAGGGACGGTGTTCAGGGGACTAGCCCTAGCATCTTCTGCTTGTCCACACTGCTTGAAATGGCACAAGGGGGAGTGTTGGAGAGTGACGGGTGCCTGATAAGGTGAGGGTCGATAGAGCATCAGTTAAGGAACTGTCCACGCAGAACTGCTACAGTTGCTCCAACACAAGTCCTGTAAATCTGAGGTAGTTGGTCCATTACAGAGACATTGATCTGTTGAAAAAGGAACAAGATGCCCCTTGAGTTTAAAACTTTAGTCAGAAATTTAAAACTTCAGAACTAGCCTGTCGAAAGACTACACTTGTAAGGTAGCTGGAGTCAGTAACTCGGTTACAATAATGTGAACTACCTGTACCACAGTAATTGCTATAAGTTTAGAGATATCAGTACGACTTATCATCCTCAGACGGATGGACAGTCGAAACAAGTAATTCAGGTAAATTCTGAAACTCATTGAGTTTCTGTAAATAATGAAATGAAATGATAATAATAACCTGTAAAATGTAATAAGCCCTCGAGAATATACTGAGAACTTGTGTCCTTGAATCCGAGGGGAGATGGGACAGATACCTCCCACTAACAGAATTTGTATACAATAATAAGTGTCAAGCTAGCATACAAACGGCACCCTATGAAACATTGTAAGGGAACGGATAACTATGGATTTTGTGATGAGACTTCCGAGGACACAGAATAGTCATGATGCAGTATGGGTCATAGTTGATAGACTAACCAAGTCTGCTCACTTTTTGCCAGTCCGGATGGACTATAGTTGGAGAGATTGGCCAGATTGTACATAAATGAGATTGTAAAACTGCATGGAGTGCCAGTATCGATTGTATCAGACAGAGATCCTAGGTTCACTTCTAGATTCTGGGGTAGTCTTCAGAGAGCCCTAGGAACTAGATTGAACTTCAGCACGGCATTCCACCCACAGACAGATGGCCAGTCTGAGAGGGTAATTCAGATATTGGAGGATATGCTACGGGCTTGTGCGATTGAGTTTGAAGGTAGTTGGGATATACACTTGCCTTTGATTGAGTTTGCTTATAACAACAGCTACCAATCAAGCATTGGGATGCCTTCATATGAAGCTTTATACGGCAGAAAGTGCAGAACTCCCCTATGTTGGGATGAAGTAGGTGAAAGGAAGATGATTGGGCTAGGAATTTTTCAGTAGACAAAGGAAAAGATCAGAGATCGACTCAAGGCTACATCAGACCGTCAAAAGTCCTATATTGATCTGAAAAGAAGAGATAGTGAATATGCAGTGGGTGATAAGGTATTCCTTAAAGTTTCTCCTTGGAAGAGGATTATGAGATTTGGCAGAAAGGTGAAACTGAGTCCTTGTTTCATCGGACCATATGAGGTTCTGGAAAGAGTGGGTCCTTTGGCATATCAGTTGGCATTACCTCCAAACCTAGAAAGGATACACAGTGTCTTCTATGTGTCCATGTTAAGAAGGTACAGATCTGACCCATCTCAAGTTCTATCAGTTGAAGAGATTGAGGTAAATCCATACCTCTCATATGAGGAAGAACCCGTAGAAATTCTGGCATATGAGGTGAAGCAGCTGAGGAATAGACAGATACACCTGGTTAAAGTGACAGAACCATCATTCAGGCCAGGAAACTACTTGGGAACGTGAAGAGGATATGAGGAGACAGCACCCACAGCTGTTCAGAGACTGATGCCAGGTAAAATTTAAGACGAAATTTATTTTTAGGGGGGGGGGGGAGAATTGTAACACCCTTATGTTTGGTAGTGCGTTCTACTGTTTCAGTGACCAGTGTTGTCCGGACAGCTAGGATGCCTAGAACTACACTTAGATATGGGTGAAGAGACATAAAATAATGAAATAAAAGAAAAGAAAATACAAGAAAAACAAAGGAAAAATAATAATAATGAAATGTAACCAAGTTAAACGAGCCGTGAACCATAGCGATGGGTGACCGCACTAGAAGTTGCGGCATGGACCGTTGACTAGCTCTGGACCGCGAGGAACCCTGGAAAATATTTTTAAGACTTAAATAAACATCTATTGAAGTATAAATATCATTAGAAATATCAAAGAAAAATTAATTAATTAGTACAAAAAAAACGAAAAATCGAGAAAACGACAAAACTCGGGGTTACCGAAAAATCAGGAATGCAACCCGAATAGGGGCATCGTGGACAATTGACACCCCGAGTTGCCTTAATATGGATAATCCTTTTTACCAACAAGCAGTTGTTCAACATTTGGAAAGAATTGGTAGACAATTGAGCAACCTAGCTGACCGAATTGAAAGAATTGAGCAGAATAGTGGGAATGGTAGACAAAACACAAATGAGGGGCAGAATAGGGCTAGGGGATCTAGAGTGAACAATGGGAGGATGAAAATGATGATGATTCTGATGAAGAGGATGACCAGCCCTCAGATGCACATGATGACCACCATAGACCGAGAGGGATGAGAGGTAATAGGGGTGGAAGAGGTGGAGGCAGAAACTTGAGAAGAGGTAATATGGAGGAAGCAAGAGGGAGAGGGAGAGTGGATGGTAACATTAGTGAGATCAAAATGAAAATTCCGCCATTCCAAGGCAAAGCCAATCCGGATGCATATTTGGAGTGGGTGGATCTCATTTTTTATTGTCACAATTATAGTGAGGAAAAGAAGGTTAAGCTTGCAGTAGTTGAGTTTACAGATTATGCCATAGTTTGGTGGGATCAATTGCTCACTAAAAGAAGGAGAAATGGGATGAGGGCTGTTGAAACTTGGGATGAGATGAAGCAAATCATGAGGGACAGATTTGTACCTCAACATTACTATAGGGAGTTGCACCAAACGTTGCAAGGGCTGGTGCAAGGAAACAAAAGTGTGGAAGAATATTTCAAGGAGATGGAGATGGCTATGATAAGAGGCAATGTAAAGGAGGATAGGGAAGCCACTATGGCTAGGTTCCTAAAGGGGCTGAATCTTGATATTGCCAACATGGTGGAGCTACAACACTATATAGAGCTTGATGACATGTTAAATATGGCAATCAAGATAGAAAAACAACTAAAGAAGAAGAAAGCATTCAAAATGGGTGTAGGTATGAATTTGGGCAACAATGCTCCATGGAAACTGAATTGGAAGAAGGTTGAAACTAGTGATTCCAAGGCTATTTCTATGGAAAAGAAAGAGGAGACTAGGGGTGGAGAAAAGCCTAATGTGACTGAGAAAGGCAAGGGACAGAATACCTCTAGTGGGAGAACTAGGGATATCCAATGTTTTAGGTGCCTAGGGAAGGGACATTATGCATCTCAATGTCCTAACAAGAGGGTGATGGTGATGAGGCCGAATGGGGAGATCGAATCAGAAGATGGTGATGTTGATGATGATGATGCTAGTGAGAGTATGCCTCCTTTGGAGGAAGCTAGTGATGTAGAACATACCGTGGGAGGAAATATTATGGTGGTTAGGCGTGCACTAAGTGCACAAGCAAAGGAAGAAGAGGGAGATGCACTACAAAGGGAAAATATTTTCCACACTGGATGCTTGGTGAATGGCAAAACATGTAGCATGATTGTAGATAGTGGTAGTAGTGTGAATGTTGCCAGCACACTCATGGTTGCGAAGCTTGGCATGCGCACCATCAAGCATCCTAGACCATACAAGTTGCAATGGCTGAATGACTGTGGGGAAATTAAGCTGAACAAGCAAGTGATGTTGGCTTTTTCTATTGGAAGGTATAAGGATGAGGTGTTGTGTGATGTGGTGCCAATGCATGCTGGACATATTTTGCCAGGGAGACCATGGCAATATGATAGGAAGGTAGTGCATGATGGATTTAGGAATAGGTACTCCTTTGACCATGATGGACGAAGGGTTACTTTAGCAGCTTTATCACCCGCACAGGTTTTTGAAGATCAATTAAGGATAAAACAAACCATGAATGAGCAACAACAAAGGGAGGCCGAGCTAAGAGTGCACAAAGAGAAAGAAAGAAAAGAAAGAGAGAGTAAGAGGGAAAAATGAGGAAGAGAAAGAGAAGAGAGAAAATTCAAAAAGAGTGAAACCAAAAGGAAAGGGCTCGGGGCAAAAGGAGAGTTGTGAGAAGAGTGGAGAGAATAAAGTCAGTTTGCTAGCAAAAGCCAAGGATGTGAGGACTGCATATTTTTCTAGTATGCCAGTGGCTTTGCTAATTTGTAAAGGAGCTTGCACCAACGATTCTAACCTTGACCAATCCATTCCTAGTTGTACTTTGCCCTTATTGCAGGAGTTTGAGGATGCCTTCCCTGAAGAAATACCTGATGGGCTACCACCCATTAGAGGCATAGAGCACCAAATAGATTTTATGCCTGTAGCTGTAATGCCAAAAAGGCCAACCTATAGAACCAATCCGGAAGAGGCTAAGGAACTTCAAAGACAAGTGGAGGAAATCTAGCAAAAGGCCATGTTAGGGAGAGCATGAGCCCATGTACCGTACCTGTTCTTTTGGTGCCTAAGAAAGACGGGAGCATGCGCATGTGTGTGGATTGTAGAGCAATCAACAAAATCACTGTAAAGTATAGACATCCCATACCTAGACTTGATGATATGCTTGATAAGTTGCATGGTGCATGCATATTTTCTAAAATTGACTTGAAGAGTGGTTATCACCAAATTCGCATGAAATTAGGAGATGAATGGAAAACTGGTTAGTCATGCCATTTGGCTTGACCAATGCACCTAGTACATTTATGAGGCTTATGAACCATGTGTTGCGTGCTTTTTTAGGAAAATTTGTTGTAGTGTATTTTAATGATATCCTAGTATATAGCCAAAATATGCGTGATCATTTGCTGCACTTGAGAAAAGTTTTTGAGGTGTTGAGAAAAGAGCACTTGTATGCCAATCTTAAGAAATGCACTTTCTGTATGGACAAAGTTATTTTCTTAGGATTTGTGGTGAGTGGCAAGGGAATTGAGGTTGATAAGGACAAGGTAAGAGCCATTAAAGAGTGGCCTACACCTAAGTCCTTGAGTGATGTGAGGAGCTTCCATGGGTTGGCTAGTTTTTATAGGAGATTTGTAAAGGACTTTAGTACCATAGCCGCACCCTTAATTGAAGTTGTAAAAAAGAATGTGGGATTCAAGTGGGGGGAAGAACAAGAGCATGCATTTAATTCACTTAAGGAGAAATTGTGTTCTGCACATTTACTTGCTTTACCTGATTTTTCTAAAACTTTTGAGATTGAATGTGATGCCTCTGGAGTGGGTATTGGAGCTGTTTTCAAGCAGGAAAGGAGACCAATTGCCTACTTCAGTGAGAAGCTAAGTGGGGCTACATTGAACTGCTCTACTAATGACAAAGAGATGTATGCTCTAGTGCGTGCACTTTAGACTTGGCAACACTACTTGTGGCCAAAGGAGTTTGTCATTCATAGTGACCATGAGTCACTCAAGTACTTCAAGGGGCAGAACAAGCTCAGCAAGCGCCATGCCAAGTGGAGTGAATTCATTGAAAGTTTTCCATATGTGATTCAATACAAGTAAAGCAAAGAGAATGTGGTGGCTGATGCACTTTCAAGGAGGTACACTATACTTTCCATGCTTGACGCTAGACTTTTAGGCTTCGAACATGTGAAAGAAATGTATGCTAATGATGATGACTTTGGGAAAGTATTTGCCTTTTGTGAACATGCTGCATATGATAAATTCTATAGGCATAATGGTTTCTTGTTTAGGGAAAATAAATTATGTGTGCCTAAATGCTCAATTAGAGACTTGCTTGTTAAAGAATCACATGCTGGTGGTTTAATGGGACATTTTGGGGTTGCAAAGACCTTAGAAATTTTAAAGGAACATTTTTATTGGCCACACATAAAGAGGGATGTAGAGAGAGTGTGTGCTAGATGTGTGACTTGCATGAAGGCAAAGTCCAAAGTAAGGCCGCATGGTCTAGACATGCCATTGAGTGTTCCTAGTGAACCTTGGGTAGATTTATCCATGGATTTCATTTTGGCTCATTTCATGGCATGTCACAAGACTGACGATGCATCTTACATTGCTTCTTTGTTCTTTAGAGAGATAGTTAGATTGCATGGCATTCCTAGAACAATTGTTAGTGATAGGGATGTGAAATTTTTAAGCCATTTTTGGAAAGTCTTGTGGGGAAAATTAGGAACAAAACTTTGTTTCTCCACCACTTGCCATCCACAAATGGATGGGCAAACAGAAGTTGTCAATAGGACCGTGGGCACTCTTCTACGTGCAATGATTAAACAAAACTTGAAAGCTTGGGAGGAGTGCATACCATTCATAGAATTTGCATACAATAGGTCTATGCATTCATCTACTGGTTATTCACTCTTTGAACTTGTATATGGTTTTAACCCACTAACTCCTTTAGATTTGTTGCCTTTGCCTACTAATGAGCTTGCTAGTTTAGATGGCAAAAGGAAATTTGAAATGGTGAAACAAATGCATCAAAAAGCAAAGCAACAAATGGAGAAAGTGAATGAGAGGAGGGCAGCCCAAGCTAACAAGGGGAGAAAGAAGATGGTGTTCCAACCTGGTGATCTTGTATGGGTTCCCTTGAGAAAGGAGAGGTTTCCTACACAAAGGAAATCAAAACTTCAGCCTAGGAGTGATGGACCTTTTGAAGTGCTAGAGAGAATTAATGACAATGCATACAAGATAAACCTTCCAGGTGAGTATGGTGTAAGTGCTACATTTAATGTGACTGATCTTGCTCCTTTCTATGCAGATGATAACAATTCGAGGACGAATTCTTTCGAAGAGGGAGAGGATGATGAGGAACCGGTTGCACCAATTCCACATCAAAGGCCAAAAACTAGAGCAATGGCTAAGAAGCTTCAAGGCTTGGTGCATAAGCACATCACCAAGTCCAACCTCTTGCAAGTATTCGGTTTGGACATGGAAGAGGGAAGCCAATCTTGCTGTACATTCCTCTGCATATTTGAGGAGCCAAGAGACCAAGTGGCATCCGTCCAAGTTGGCATACATGTGGCAGCCACGTCAGCAAGTCCATCCTAGTTGGCATCCAATGTGGCGTCCAAGTGGAGTGCCTAGGTGGCAGCACAATTGGCAGCCCATCTCCACCAACGTTTTGAAGATGCTTTTGTCCATTTTGTAAAGATTGGAAGCCATAACTTTGTCCAAGAGCTCCAGCCATACTTCAACTTTTTATAGGAAAAGCAAAGTTACTACTTTCAGCTTCAAGACAAAACATCTCTTTTCAGATTGTCTCTCAATTGTAGCCTGCCAAATCTGACCTTCCTATTAATGTTTGAACCATGTATCTATTTTTAGGAGAGATTGGTGTATTAACCAAGACTTGCACATGTCCCATGATTGTTGAAATGTCTTGGCAGAATACACCAACCCATATTTCTGCCTTCTTTTGTTTCATTTTGAGGATATAATTCATATGGTAATTTTTTTGAGCAAAATTGCTAGAGCTTTGCTTCAAATTTCTTCTTATAACTCTCACTATTTTTCTTGGCAAATTCTTGCCTCGATTTGTTAAGTTTTATTATATGTTCAAGGTTGTTCATCAGCATAGGTGAATTGGTCTTGTTCTTGGCTGTCTTTCTTGGGAATTATATTTTCAGTTCTCCATCTTCAAGGCGAAGGGTTGAAGGCTCAAGGGAGTTTCTTGGCTTGTTTTGAAGACGGTCCTTTGGTCTTTCTTCTTAGTGGAATCAGCAACTAAGGGTAGAAACCGTATCATACGTGCACAGGCTTAGATTCTCCTCTTATTACAGGTTAGATCTAAGTTTTTTTATGTTGTGGCCCTTTCGGAAGATTCATTGTCGTGATGTGTACTGTGCACGATGATTCGACCTCCCCGACCATAGGGAGTTAGAATCTGATTCGACCCCTCCGACCATAGGGAGCTAGGATCACCCCGAAGATGGCCCTTTCGGATTAGTCTTGCATATTTAGTGAGATACATAATGGTTTTTGAGATGAAGAATGATTTTTGAGATACAGAATGGTTTTTGAATAGTAAAGAATTGTGATTTCAATTATGATTTATGTATAATTGATTTTATTGAAATTACCTTAAATGTTTGGTTGTGATTTGATAAATTAAATTTCGTGATCAAAGTCATTTCATACAAATGATTATGTTATTGGCAATGAATAATTTGATTTTTGGAATTTGATGAGTATCCTGATTTTCAAATTATTTGCTGTAATTTTGCTAAGGTATATTGTACTATGTTTTAAATTATAGTTGTGCACCACTGAGTTCACCACTCAGCGATAGCTTTGTATGCTGTCGCAAGTGAATAGAGCATAGAGCAATTGAGTAAGTTTCTTTGAAGAGACATTCAAATCAGCTCCAGGTATACCCATGTACACAGGTTTTGATGTATGCATGTAACAATATGTATGTAAATTATTTGAACAGTTGTATAAAAACTCTTGTAAAATATTTTGGTATGTAATTAAATATAAATTATTGTAAATGTAAATTTGAGATTTCATTTATTTGAATAGTTTTGTCATATAAATTTTGAGTCTTGTAATCAATGAAATGTTTCTTTATGATGAGATTGGTTTGAAAATGAATTGATTGTTTATTGAGATTTGAATTGTGAGTTGAAATGAAGTTATTGGAGTTGTATTTGAGAAAACATATTGGAAGTATATTCTTTTGCAGGATTGAAAAACTGTTTTCTCAAAATACAGCCGGCAATTTACCGAAATTTTGAAAAAAAAAAATTTATAACACCAGATTTTAATCAATGATTTAAGTTTCAAGAAAATTGTTTAAAATCCCTTGTAGTATATCTAATGGGTTATCGATAGGCGAAGTACGGTAATTCATTAGGTGTACTACGGGATCATGTTACATCTTACAGAGGAGTAGGGTGTGACATGTTTTGTGGTATCAGAGCAATGGTTTTAAAGTAAATTTCAAACTATGAATTTGAAATCTTTTTGTTGGTAACTACAACTGCTCAAATGTTTGATACATATAGTACATTTACATTATAAATATAAACTAATGGAGAGGAATCTCCTTATGTTAGTTGTACAGGAATAGAAAATCCTGTGAAAAGATATGGAAGAGAAGAATAAGATAATTAATGAGAATCAAGCTACATCCACGACAAAGGATTTCATCCAAGGTCTAATTACTAGAGCTAGAGCTAAATCTCTTCAGAATTTAATTTGTGAAATCATAAGGAGCAAGGATTATAAGCTGGAATGGCATGAAGAAAAATGTAAAGGATTAAATTTGGTGAAAATTATGCTTAGAAGTGACCAGGTGTCATGTGGAGCATTAGATTACATGGAATAACCTGTGGACATGCATCAGATCCAACCCATGTACATGTATCTGCTGGCACCTTTTTCAAAGAATATTCCATCTGTTATAACCACCTCTCTTTTGGACTTAAATGCCCTTATTTGCTGCTGTATTAAATTTACTTTTTGTAAGGAGTTTTTAGTCATTTGATAGATTAATTTTTGTTTGGACTTAAAGCTCCTTACAGCTGTTACTAAAGTAGGGATATTTTTGTCTTTAGCTTTGAAGCCAAGAGGCTATAAATACAAGTGTAATGAGAGAGTGGAGGACACACTTGAATATTAATGAGAGATTGTTTCTGCTCCTCTAGTGAGTAAATTGGTTGTTGCCTTTGTTCTTGTGAAGCTCATTAACTTGCTGAGATTCTATCTTGCAAGGTTTAATGTGCATAATATTCTTGGTTTATTCATTCTCCATATGAATTAGGTCAAGAATCCCATTTCTGATATTTTCTTTGAATTACACAACAATCTGATTGTGCTGGTTCAAAGATTCAAATTCATACATCTTGATTTGGTGCTTTCCATATTGTTCATTTAATTCTTGAATGTGGGTTTTCAAGTTACCAATTACTTGAAGGTTCACATCAATAATAGAACAGTCCGTGATGGCAGAAGTACAAGTTGAGGCCCCAGCCACACAAAGTGGCGAAGGCCCGACTGTACTAGTTTTATCGGTACAAATTACTGCACAAATGGCCAGCAAATGGCCACTTTCTTTCAACAAATGGCTGATACTCTGTCAGCTCAAGCACAAACCCAACCCCCGCAAGGGCAGTGTGAAATAGAGAAGAGGGATAAACCTATGAGTCAGAGCTCGAATAGTTATTTGGGAAATAAAGGCAAGACATAAATGACCAATTCCCTTTTAGGAAATGGGGCCAAACAGTTCCCACAAACTGTCCAAAGTGATATGCAAAGTTAAAATCTCGAAATTGAACCTAAAGAAAGGTTCTTGAAAAGCATTGTTGGCTTATCCCTACTAAGTCACTATATACTAAATTACTTGAAACATGTATGTGGGACCCACTTTCCCACTGTACATTGACATGGAGTGATAATATATGGTTGATATGATTTTAAAAGACAATGAATATCGGTATCAGGGGGGCTTGCGAGGACGGCGATACGTAACTCCTGCAAATGCTTTGATAGGTTACTTGGGCATAAATATAAGAAATGAGTTTTAGATTTAAATAATTACGTGAAGAGACCACTGATATGACTTTAAAAGACAGAGAAGGAAATAAGTGTATAGATAAGATGTTAGAAAACCTAGTCCATGAGGTTATAACGTAGTGACTATGTAATGTTCTCGATGTTTGAATTGTAAGCTGCAGATTACAATACCGACGCATTATTGTGTAGAGCTACTTGCTTCCTCGTGGTACAATAAAATAAGAATATTTGTAAGTAATTTATAAATTGATACAATAAAACTTCAGAACTAGCCTGTTGAAAGACTACACTTGTAAGGTAGCTGGAGTCAGTAACTCAGTTACAATAATGTGAACTACCTGTACCACAGTAATTGCTATAAGTTTAGAGATATCAGTACGACTTATCATCCTCAGACGGATGGACAGTCGAAACAAGTAATTCAGGTAAATTCTGAAACTCATTGAGTTTCTGTAAATAATGAAATGAAATGATAATAATAACCTGTAAAATGTAATAAGCCCTCGAGAATATACTGAGAACTTGTGTCCTTGAATCCGAGGGGAGATGGGACCGATACCTCCCACTAACAGAATTTGTATACAATAATAAGTGCAAACTAGCATACAAACGGCACCCTATGAAACATTGTAAGGGAATGGATAACTATGGATTTTGTGATGAGACTTCCGAGGACACAGAATAGTCATGATGCAGTATGGGTCATAGTTGATAGACTAACCAAGTCTGCTCACTTTTTGCCAGTCCGGATGGACTATAGTTGGAGAGATTGGCCAGATTGTACATAAATGAGATTGTAAAACTGCATGGAGTGCCAGTATCGATTGTATCAGACAGAGATCCTAGGTTCACTTCTAGATTCTGGGGTAGTCTTCAGAGAGCCCTAGGAACTAGATTGAACTTCAGCATGGCATTCCACCCACAGACAGATGGCCAATCTGAGAGGGTAATTCAGATATTGGAGGAAATGCTACGGGCTTGTGCGATTGAGTTTGGAGGTAGTTGGGATATACACTTGCCTTTGATTGGGATGCCTCTATATGAAGCTTTGTGTAGCAGAAAGTGCAGAACTCCCCTATGTTGGGATGAAGTAGGTGAAAGGAAGATGATTGGGCTAGGAATTGTTCAGCAGACAGAGGAAAAGATCAGATTGATCAAAGATCGACTCAAGGCTGCATCAGACCGGCAGAAGCCCTATATTGATCTGAAAAGAAGAGATAGTGAATATGCAGTGGGTGATAAGGTATTCCTTAAAGTTTTTCCTTGGAAGAGGATTATGAGATTTGGCAGAAAGGGGAAACTGAGTCCTTGTTTCATCGGACCATATGAGGTTCTGGAAAGAGTGTGTCCTTTGCAATATCAGTTGGCATTACCTCCAGGGCTAGAAAGGATACACAGTGTCTTCCATGTGTTCATGTTAAGGAGGTACAGATCTGACCCATCTCATGTTCTATCAGTTGAAGAGATTGAGGTAAATCCAGACCTCTCATATGAGGAAGAACCTGTAGAAATTCTGGCATATGAGGAGAAGCAGGTGAGGAATAAACAGATACACCTGGTTAAAGTGCTGTGGAACCATCATTCAGGCCAGGAAACTACTTGGGAACATGAAGAGCATATGAGGAGACAGCACCCACAGCTGTTCAGAGACTGATGCGAGGTAAAATTTTGAGACGAAATTTATTTTAAGGGGGAGAGAATTGTAACACCCCTATATTCGGTAGTGCGTTCTACTGTTCCAGTGACCAGTGTTGTCCAGACAGCTAGGATGCCTAGAACTACACTTAGATATGGGTGAAGAGACATAAAATAATGAAATACAAGATAATGAACTACACTTAGAAGTTGCATGAATCCTTGGGTATACAACTCCACTTCAGCACAGCTTTCCATCCTCAGACGGATGGGCAATCAGAAAAAGTAATCCAGGTAAACAATTAAAACCAATTGAACTAATACAAATATTGAACTGAAATGATAATAATAACATGAAATATATATCAGGTCCTTGAAAATATGCTAAGGAGTTGTGTCATTGAGTTTGAGGGAAGTTGGGATAGATACCTCCCACTGGCAGAATTTGTATACAATAATAGCTACCAAGCTAGCATCCAAATGGCCCCGTATGAAGCATTGTATGGGAGGAAATGTAGAACCCCAGCGTGTTGGACTAAATTGGGAGAAGATAAACTTGTAGGGCTAGACCTGGTGAAACAAACTAAGGAGAAAGTAAAGTTAATTAAAGCTAATTTGAAGGTTGCCTCTGACAAACAGAAATCCTATGCCAACTTGAAAAGAAAAGAAAAGAAATAGAATATTCAGTTGGAGACAAAGTGTTCCTCAATGTGTCACCGTAGAAGAAAGTACTGAGGTTTGGAAGAAAAGGTAAGTTAAGCCCTAGGTTCATTGGCCCATTCTGAAATCATTGAACGTGTGGGTCCAGTGGCCTACAGGCTAGCTTTACCATTAGAGCTGGACAGGATCCACAATGTGTTCCACGTATCTATGCTAAGAAGATACCGCTCAGGTCCTTCACATGTCATCTCCATGGAAGAAATAGAAGTACAACTGGACTTGATATATGAAGAAGAACCCATACGGATCCTGGCTCGGGTAGTTAAAGAGTTGAGGAATAAGCAGATTCCACTGGCAAAAGTGCTTTCGAGTTACTTAGACCAGTTTCTTTATTTTTTTAATTTTTCTTTTCCTTTTCATCGAACCTAGCACTTCTAGAGCTACCAAACAAGCTAGAGAATAGTTTGTCCATCTGCTCTAGATCACTGACAACGATGTTGCTCCAATTGCCTAACTCGCCCTTTTCTTCACGACTTTAACTGCTTTAGGATACGCGACTTGGGTTTCACTAGAACCTATGACCACTCTACCGCTAACTTGGCTTTGATACCACTTTGGTACGAAAGGATCGAAAAATCAGACGATAAGAAGGTAAGGATGGGGAAACCTTTAATACCATGTCTTGTGTGCATACCTAGGAAAATTTATTGTTGTGTACTTTGATGACATTCTAGTGTACAGTAGGAACATGGGAGATCATCTGCACCATTTGAAATTGCTATTTGATGTGCTTAGAAAAGTGGAATTATATGCTAACTTGAAAAAGTGTACATTTTGCATGGATAGAGTTATCTTTTTGGGGTATGTTGTGAGTGGAAATGGTATTGAAGTAGATGAGGAAAAGATTAAGGCTATTCGAGATTGGCCTACACCTAGGACTGTGAGTGAGGTTAGGAGCTTTCACAGTTTGGCCAGTTTCTATAGGAGGTTTGTGAGAGACTTCAGTACCATAGGCACCCCTTAAAGAAGTAGTCAAGGAAAATGTGGGTTTTAAGTGGGGGATTGAGCAAGAGCATGCATTAAATTTGTTGAAAGAAAAGTTATGTTCTGCTCCTTTACTTGCATTGCCTGATTTTTCTAAAACATTTGAAGTTGAATGTAATGCCTCTGGAGTGAGTATAGGTGCTGTTTTGATGCAGGAAAGGAGACCTATTGCGTACTTCAGTGAGAAGTTGAGTGGTGCCTCTTTGAACTACTCCACTTATGACAAAGAAATGTATGCATTGGTGAGAGCATTGAAGACTTGGCAACACTACTTATGGCCGAAGGAATTTGTAATCCATAGTTACCATGAGTCACTCAAGTATTTGAAGGGCCAAAACAAGTTGAGCAAGCGCCATGTTACATCGAGTGAGTTCATTGGAAGCTTTCCGTATGTGATTCAATACAAACAAGGTAAATAGAATGTTGTTGCAGATGCCTTGCCTAGGAGGTACACACTTCTTTCCCTACTTGATGCCAAAATGTTAGGATTTAAGCTTGTGAAAGAACTATATGCAAATGATGTTGATTTTGCCGAATTGTATGCTAAATGTGAGAATATTGCATATGATGAATTCTATAGGCATGGTGGATTTTTGTTTAGGGATAAAAGGTTGTGTGTGCCTAAGTGTTCCATTAGAGACTTGTTAGCTAAAGAATCACATGGGGGAGGTTTAATGGGGCATTTTGGTGTGACAAAAACGTTAGACATTTTTGAAAGAGCATTTCTATTGGCCACACATGAGGAAGGATGTAGAAAAAGTGTGTACCAAATGTGTGGTGTGCATGCAAGCGAAATCCAAACTGAACCTGCATGGGTTATAAATGCCCTTGAGTGTGCCTAGTGAGCCTTGGGTAGATTTGTCCATTGATTTTGTGTTGGGGTTGCCTAGGACTAAAAGAGGGCATGATTGCATATTTTTGTGGTGGTTGACCGATTCTCCAAGATGGCTCATTTTATTCCTTGTCACAAAACTGATGATAGATCATACATTGCATGTTTATTTTTCAAAGTAGTAAGTTTGTATGGCATTCCAAGGACAATTGTTAGTGATGGGGATGTTAAATTTTTGAGTTATTTTTGGAAGGCACTTTGGGCCAAGTTGGGCACCATGTTGTGTTTCTCCACTACTTGCCATCCACAACCAGATGGTCAAACTGAAGTCGTCAGTAGGACCTTAGGAACTATGTTGAGGCCCATGATCAAACAAAATCTTAAGGCTTGGGAAGATTGCATACCATTTGTAGAATTTGCATATAATAGGTCATTGCATTCTTCTACTGGTTATTCTCCATTTGAATTGGTTTATGGTTTTAATCCTCTCACTCCACTTGATTTGCTTGAGGGATGACATGAATAGGATTTTGGAGGAGATGAGAAGGGATAGGGAGAGCAAGGGGTAGAGATGATGCTAGGGACAGAAGGCAAGAAGTGAGAAATATAGGGGAACTAAGAGTGGATAACCTTGAGGGTGAAGTGAATGTTGAGGAAGAGTTTGAGGAAGAGATAGAAGAAGAATTTGAGGTTGGCAACAACAACTATGGTGGTAGGGGTTATAGACCACCTAGGGCCAGGGGAGCTAGATTTGGGGAGTATAGATATGGTGATTATTGATATGGAGGCCCAGAAGAGGGGGTAGACACTAATGTGGGTAGTATTAAGATGAAAATTCCTCCCTTTCATGGGAAAGAGAATCCAAATGCTTACATGGAATGGGAAAGGCAAGTTGAGCTGAGCTAATTTTGAGTGTCATAACTATAGTGAAGAAAAGAAGGTAAAGCTTACAGCCGTAGATTTTAAGGAGTATGCTATACTGTGGTGGGACCAGTTGATGGTTAGGAGAAGAACTTTACGTCTTAGACCCATTGCTTCATGAGAAAGAAGCAATGAGGGAGAGATTTGTTCCCCAACGGTTGCAAAGGAGGGAAGAGTGTAGAGGAGCACTATAAGGCAATGGAGATAGCCTTAGCAAGGGCACAATTAGATGAATCTCCAGAGGCTACTATGGCACGTTTCCTAGCTGGTCTTAACATGGAGATTGCACATGTTGTTTAGTTGCACTCTTACACTAATTTGACTGAGTTGGTGCACATAGCCATTAAAGTAGAAAAACAATTGAAGATGAAGAGAGCTTTGAAGTATGGTAGTGGTGTCCATTTAGCTCCAAAGGCCCCTTGGAAACCAAATGTATATAAGACTTCTAAGGGTGAGAAAGAAATTCCTAAGTTTAGGAAAGAAGAGTGGAAGGGGAAAGAAAAGGTAGAAAGTAAAAATAAGTAGAAGGGGGGTGCTGCCACTACTAGGACTAAAGATGTGAAGTGTTTCAAGTGTTTGGGATATGGGCATTATGCTTCCCAATGTTCTAACAAGAGAGTCATGGTGATTAGGGAAGATGGGGATGTAGAGAGTGAGGAAGAAAATGAATCCGAACCTTTGATGTTAGTTGAGCGGAATGAAAATGAAGAGGATGTGCACGTTGAACAGCCATCCCATGGGTAAGACTTTGCATTGGTTACTATGAGGACCTTGAGTGCTCAACCTATTGTGGATAGTGATGAGTTACAAAGGGAAAACATCTTTCATACTAGGTGTGTGGTGAAGGAGAAATTGTGTAGCATGATTATAGATGGCGGTAGTTGTTGCAATGTGGCTAGTTCCTTACTTGTGGAGAAATTAGGATTGCTTACCCTTAAGCATCCTAAACCTTTTGGGTTACAACGGCTAAATGATTGCAACAAAGTGAAGGTAACTAAGCAAGTAGTGGTACCTTTCACTATAGGGAGCTACCATGATGAGGTCTTATGTGATGTAGTGCCCATGATAGCTACACATATCTTGCTAGGTAGGCCATGGCAGTATGATAGGTATGTGATTCATGATGGGAGGAAGAATCACTACAATTTGAAGAAAGATGGCCGCACACATGCCTTGGTGCCCTTGTCATCATCACAAGCACATGAGGACCAAATGAGAATATTGAGGGCTGTTGAGGAGAGAAAAGATAGTTGGAGAGAAAAATTAAGAGAGGCCGAGCATAAGAGTGAAGAAAGTAAAGAAAGTGAGTGTAATGGAAAAGGGAGAGGGCTCGGGATAAAAGAAGAGAAGAGAGAAAAAGATGAGCTTGTATGTTGGGGGAAGGGAGTTAAGAGGAGCTTTGAGGGGTGGGATGCCATTGTGCATTCTCATGTATAGGGAGAATTATTTAAATGTTTCTAACCTTGACCCCAACCTTCCTTGTTCTGTTGTGTCTCTTTTGTAGGAATACCAGGATGTGTTTCTGGATGAGATACCTTCGGATTTCCCACCTATTCGGGGTATTGAACACCAAATAGATTTCATTTCTAGTGCTCAAATTCCTAATAGATCGGCCTATAGGAGTAGTCCAGCTGAGACAGGTAGATGAGCTTTTGGCCAAGGGACATGTCCATGAGAGCATGAGTCCTTGTGCAGTTCCTGTTTTGCTCGTGCCGAAGAAGGATGGAACATATAGGATGTGTGTGGATTGTAGAGCTGTGAATAAAATCACTGTAAAGTATCGCCACCCTATTCCTAAATTGGATGATTTGTTGGATGAATTGCATGGTTCTTGCTTTCTTTAGTAAGATTGATTTGAAGAGCGGTTACCATCAAATTAGAATTAGAGTTGGTGATGAATGGAAAACTGCCTTCAAAATAAAACATGGCTTATATGAGTGGCTAGTGATGCCTTTTGGTCTCTCTAATGCCCCTAGTACTTTCATGAGGCTTATGAATCATGTTTTGAGACCTTTTATTGGACAGTTTGTTGTTGTCTACTTTGATGATATTCTTGTCTATAGCAAAAACATTGATGATCATTTGCATCATTTGAAACTTTTGTTTGATGTGTTGAGAAAAGAAAAATCATATGCAAATGTGAGAAAGTGTTCTTTTTGCTTAGAAAGAATTGTGTTTTTGGGATTTGTTGTGAGTAGCAAAGGTGTTGAAGTAGATGATGAAAAGGTTAAGGCAATTAGAGATTGGCCAACACCTAAAAATGCATCTGAAGTTAGGAGCTTTCATGGATTAGCAAGTTTTTATAGGAGATTTGTACCTAACTTGAGTACATTGGCTGCTCCATTAAATGAACTTGTAAAGAATGTGACATTTGTTTGGGGTAAAGAATATGAACATGCATTTGCCATGCTTAAAAAGAAATTGTTTTCTGTACCTTTATTAATTTTGCCTAATTTTGACAAGACATTTGAGATTGAATGTGATGCATCAGGTGTAGGGATTGGAGCTGTTCTCATACAAGAGAAACGTCCAATTGCTTACTTTAGTGAAAAGTTGCATGGTGCCACATTGAATTATTCTACATATGACAAAGAATTGTATGCATTAGTTAGGGCATTAGAGACATGGCAACATTATCTATGGCCTAAGGAATTTGTCATACATTCTGATCATGAGTCTTTGAAGTATATCAAAAGCCAACATAAGTTGAGTAGGAGACATGCTAAATGGGTAGAATTTATAGAGTCTTTTCCTTATGTTGTGAAATATAAGCAAGGTAAAGAGAATGTGGTTGCTGATGCACTCTCCCGCAGGTATAATCTTCTTACTACTCTTGATTCTAAATTATTGAGATTTGAGTATGTTAAAGAATTATATGAGCATGATGATGACTTTGCTGCCATATTCCATGCATTTGAGAAATTTGCATTCCAAAAGTGCTTTAGGCATGATGGATATTTATTTAAAGAAAATAGATTGTGTGTGCCTAAAAGTTCTTTGAGGGAATTGCTTGTAAATGAGAGTCATAGTGGAGGCCTTATGTGGCATTTTTGTGCTGCCAAAACACTAGATGTCCTTAGGGAGCATTTCTTTTGGCCCCAAATGAGAAAAGATGTTGAGAGACTATGTGCTAGATGTGAGACTTGCTAGAGAGCAAAGTCTAAGGTGATGCCTCATGGGCTATACACACCTTTACCCATGCCTAAGCATCCTTGAGTTGATTTGTCCGTGGACTTTGTCTTGGGATTGCCTTGGTCACAAAGGGGTCATGATTCAATTTTTGTTGTTGTGGATAGGTTTTCAAAAATGGCTCATTTTATCCCATGTCACAAAAATGATGATGCTACATATGTTGCTAATCTATTCTTTAAGGAGGTTGTTAGGTTACATGGTATACCTAGAACCATTGTAAGTGATAGGGATGTCAAGTTCTTGTGTCATTTTTGGAAGGTTCTTTGGGGAAAATTGGGAACTAAGCAACTTTTCTCTACTACTTGCCATCCCCAAACTGATGGCCAAACAGAAGTAGCGAATTCCTTAGTCACACTTTTGAGAGCCTTAGTGAAACAAAATTTAAAGTCTTGGGAGGAATGCATTCCATACATAGAATTTGCATATAATAGGGTTGTGCATTCATCGAGTGGATACTCTCCTTTTGAGCTTGTTTATAGTTTTAATCCGCTTACTCCCTTGGATTTGTTACCATTGCCTATTGATCATGTTGCTTCATTGGATGGTGAGAAAAAGGATGAAATGGTTAAAAAGATGCATGAACAAGCTAGGTTGCATCTAGAAAAGAAAAATGAGCAATATGCATCTCATGCTAATAAGGGACAAAAGCCTATGATTTTTGAACCCGGTGACTTGATATGGATCCATTTGAGAAAGGAAAGGTTTCCTAACCAAAGGAAATCTATGTTGCATCCTAGAAGTGATGGCCCTTTTCAAGTGCTTAAAAGAATTAACAATAATGCTTATAAGATAGAATTGCTTAGTGATTATGGTGTTAGTAATACTTTTAATGTAACTGATCTTACTCCTTTCCTTGGTGCAGAAACAAATTCGAGGACGAATTCTTTTCAAGTGGAAGAGGATGATGAGGATTATCATGGAGCACCACCACCCTTCAAAGGGGCAATCACTAGGGTGAGAGCTAAGCAACTTCAAAGCATGCTCATGGACCATAAAAGAATTTTTGGCTTAGGAGAGGAGCTGCATAAGCAAGGCCTAGCTTGCTTGCTCGAAGAATCTTAGTGGATCACCATGTGCCAAGTTGGAGCTTCCATTGCCATGTCACCAGCCACGTTAGATTCCATTGCCACGTCACCAGCCACTTTGGACATGCCTCATGCCACCTTGGAGTCTACTCTACTTGACAGCCACCTAGGTGTTTGTAGGGTTCACACCACGTGGAGGGAGCTCATTGGTTCATTAGAATTAAAAAGAGCTACTTTTTGACCAAGTGGGCCCCAATATTCTGCCGCAAAGAGGGACTAATTGCTGCCACCTTCTGCCCTTTTGCAATTAATGCAGCTGCCATCTTTTGTAACACACTTACTATTCTTGTTAGGATTGCCAACATGGCACAATTATTTGTAATTTTTGTCTTAACAATTTTAGCTTGTGTTTCTGTAACCCTAGGTTTATAAGGAAGAGAATACCATCTTCTTCCTTCAGTTTTTATTTCTGCTGTACGTGAGGCCCCTTAGAGAGAGTTTGAGTTTTCTTTCTTGCTAGTTTCTAGAAGAACTAGAACTTAGGCAACTTGATCACTTGCCTATTTTACTTGGTGATCAATGTAATCTCCCACAAGTTGGGTTATTGTGTTGACACTTGATCTGTTCCTCTTTGAAATATATATTATGGCGCTTCTTTTTCCATAGATATTGCATCTTATTTTGTTCAAAGAAAACTTGTTTTGGTGTTGATGATTCTTGGGTTCCATTTGAGGTCTGCATTGATGAGGAACCGGTTGCACCAATTCCACATCAAGGGTGATGAGCACTCCTAGGATGCCAAGAAACACAACATCTAAATAATGGAACCAAGATCTTTAATCATCCAAACAAGGCAGAATTTTAGATTGAAAACCCAAGTGTCAATACACAAATAGTAACAAGCTAAAGCATATTGATCATCAAAATAAGACTAGCAAGGGGTTCATGCTGCTAGAATCCAAGTTCTTTCAAGAAATATGGAAGAAACATAGAACTAACTCAAGCTCCAGCAATGGAGTTCTCTCCCTAATGCTCACACTTAAACTAGAAAAAATGAAGGCTGCCCATACAATCTGAATATCTTGGGTTATATATAGCATCTCTAAAACCCTAAAAGTGTGCCAAAACCCTAAAAGTGTGCCAACATGGCTAAAAAGACAAAAATAAAAGGCTCCTCAATCAGATGGGGCGTTTCCATAGGGGGGGGGGGACCATTTTGGACCACTTGCTTTATGGCAGCCCTTTATGTAGTGGGGACCATAAGTTGGCAGCAACACTTTAGGTGGTAGCAGCCTTTTTTTAATGTAGTGGGGACCAACAAAAGGTATCAGCACATGGCAAATCCAAATAAGCATAAGAAGCTCCTCCAATCCACTTGGCCAATGGTCTTGTGCCAAGTCATGCTGATGTGGCGAAGTCACGCTGATGTAGCGCCACTTGTCAAGTCTCCCATGCCAACTTGTGTGGGAATGATCCATTTAGATTCCAACAATATGCAAGAAAGTCCAACATGGCAATTTTGATCCCCCTTGTGCTCACAATGCTCCAACACCAATGCTTGCAGCTCTCTAGCTCTGGCTCTGGTGATGGGTCCTCTAAATAATGGCATAGGCACTGGTGCTTCTTCATCATCCCCTCCTCGTTTGAAAGAATTCGTCCTCGAATTTGGTCCTGCATCAATGCAAGGGGAAAGATCAGTAATGTTAAAAGAATTGCTAACACCATACTCACCAGGTAAATCAATCTTGTATGCATTGTTGTTGATTCTTTCTAGCACTTTGAATGGACCATCACACCTTGGCTGTAATTTCGACTTTCTTAGGTTTGGAAACCGCTCTTTCCTTAAATGCACCCAAACAAAGTCACCTGGTTCAAACACAAGAGGCTTTCGGCCTTTATTAGCATGAGTAGCATATTGTGCATTTTTCTTTTCAATTTGTAACCTAGCTTGCTCATGCAATTTCCTAACCAAATCTGCTTTCTTTTTACCATCAAGACTATTAATATGATCAACAGGTAAAGGCAACAAGTCTAATGGTGTCAATGGATTAAAACCATACACAATCTGAAATGGTGAAAATCCGGTAGAAGAATGCACTACTCTGTTATAAGCAAACTCAACAAAAGAAATGCAATCTTCCCAAGATTTCAAATTTTGTTTAACCATCACACGCAATAAAGTAGTTAAGCTTCTATTCACTACTTCTGTTTGTCCATCAGTCTAGGGATGACAAGTAGTTGAGAACAACAGTTTAGTACCTAACTTACCCCACAACACCCTCCAAAAGTGACTTAGGAACTTAACATCTCTATCACTTACTATAGTCCTAGGTATACCATGTAACCTGACTATCTCCTTAAAGAACAAATTGGCTATGTATGTGGCATCATCTGTTTTGTGACACGGTATGAAGTGTGCCATCTTAGAAAATCTATCAACAACCACAAATATAGAATCATGACCTCTCCTAGACCTAGGCAAACCCAAAATAAAATCCATAGAAATATCAGTCCAAGGTTCCTTAGGAACAGGCAAGGGTGTGTAAAGACCATTTGGCATTACTCTAGACTTTGCTTTCTTACATTCAACACACCTAGAACACATTCGATCAACATCTTTCCTCATATGTGGCCAAAAGAAGTGTTCTTGCAATATGTTTAAAGTCTTAACAACACCAAAATGTCCCATCAAACCACCACTATGTGACTCCAAAACAAGCAAGTATCGATAGAGCATTTAGGCACACACAATTTATTCTCCTTAAACAAGTATCCATCATGCCTATAAAATTTCTGAAATGCACTTTTCTCACAAGCAGCATATACATTACAAAAATCTGCATCATCAACATACAATTCTTTCATGAACTCAAAACCAAGCAATTTAGCATCAAGTGTAGACAAAAGTGCATGTCTCCTAGAAAGTGCATCAGCTACAACATTCTCTTTTCCTTGCTTGTATTTAATCACATATGGAAATGACTCCAAAAATTCAATCCACTTAGCATGCCTTCTACTCAACTTATTTTGACTCTTAATATGCTTCAATGATTCATGATCTGAATGTATGACAAACTCTTTAGGCCACAAATAATGTTGCCAAGTTTCCAAGGCCCTAACTAATGCATACATCTCCTTATCATAAGTAGAGTAATTCAAGGCAGCTCCATGCAATTTCTCACTAAAATATGCTATTGGTCGTTTCTCTTGCATGAGAACCGCACCAATTCCTACACCACTTGCGTCACATTCAATCTCAAAAGTCTTATCAAAATCTGGCAAACTCAACAAGGGTGCAGAACACAATCTATCTTTAAGTTCAGAAAATGCATGTTCATGTTTCTTTTTCCACTCAAATGCAACATTCTTTTTCACCAATTCATTCAAAGGAGCAGCAATTGTACTAAAATTAGGCACAAATCGCCTATAGAAACTAGCCAATCCATGGAAACTCCTAACCTCAGACACATTCTTAGGAATTGGCCAATCTCTAATGGCTTTGATTTTCTCTTCATCAACCTGTACACCTTTACTACTTACAACAAAACCAAGAAAAACAACCTTATCCAAGCAAAATGAACACTTTTTCGCATTCGCATACAATTTCTCAACACATCAAAAACAAGTCTCAAGTGATGCAAATGCTCGTCTATGTTACTGCTGTAAATCAAAATGTCATCAAAATACACAACAACAAAATTTCCAATGAAATTCCTCAACACATGATTCATCAAACGCATAAAAGTGCTAGGAGCATTTGTGAGCCCAAATGGCATCACCATCCATTCATACAACCCATATTTAGTTTTGAAAGCAGTTTTCCACTCATCACCAATTTTCATTCTTATTTGGTGGTAACCACTTTTCAAATCTATCTTAGAAAACACACTTGCACCATGCAACTCATCAAGCATATCATCAAGGCGAGGGATTGGGTGTCTATACTTTACAGTGATTTTATTGATGGCTCTGCAATCCACACACATGCGATAACTCCCATCCTTCTTAGGCACTAGCAACACAGGTACAGCACATGGGCTCATGCTCTCCCTAACATAGCCCTTCTCCATAAGCTCCTCCACTTGCCTTTGTAACTCCTTTGTTTCTTTAGGATTTGTTCTGTATGCTGGTCTATTCGGTATTTGTGCTCCAGGTACTAAGTCAATCTGGTGCTCAATCCCTCTGATAGGTGGCACTCCTGGTGGCAACTCATCTTCATATTCCTGTATAAGAGACAAAGCATCACTAGGCAAATGTGAATCAAGGTCAGTAACACATAAATTAACCTCCTTGTACATAAGTACACAAAGAGGTCTTCCTGAATGTAAAGCCTCTCTAACTTCTCTTTCCTTCACATACAAACTCATTCTTTTCTCTCCACTCTCCTTTTGCCCCGAGCTTTCCTTTTTCTCATTTGTTCTCATTTTCTTTTCTTTTGTTTCTCTTTTCTCATTCTTTTCACTCTCATCCAGCTCGGCCTCTCTAAGTTTTTCTCTCCAAGTTTCTTTCTTTTCTTCAATGGATCTAAGAATCCTCATTTGATCTTCATGCACTTGACCTGGTGTCATAGGAAGCAATGAGTATGTTCGACCTTCCTTAGTGACCGTGTACCTGTTCTTCCTACCATCATGCACAACACTTCTATCATACTGCCATGGACGGCCCAACAAAAGATGCGTAGCAACCATAGGTACAACATCACAAAGTACCTCATCATTATACTTGCCAATGGTGAATGGCACAACCACCTGTTTTGTAACCCTCAACTTCCCACAATCATTCAACCATTGCAAGCCATATGGTTTTGGATGTGTGGTAGTAGGCAAACCCAACTTGTCCACCAAGAGTGAACTAGCCACATTACAACAGCTCCCACCATCTACAATCACACTACACAACTTGTCATTCACCAAGCACCTAGTATGGAAGATGTTCTCCCTTTGCATTTCATCACCACACTCCATACTCACTTGTGCACTAAGTGTGCGCATGGTGACAAGGATATTGCCATCCATAGGTGGCTGATCTCCCTCATCGTAGCAATCATCCTCATGCTCATCAACATTATGAGATTCTTCCTCTCTTTCCTCTTCACTTTCTAACTCTCCATTTTCCCTAACAACCATCACTCTTTTATTTGGACATTGTGAGGCATAATGTCCATTTCCCAAGCACTTAAAACACTTCAATTCTCTAGTCCTAGTAGGAACTCCCTTGTTCTTCTCCTCTACTTTCTCCTTTCCTTTCCATTCTTCTTTCTTGAATTTGGGAACTTCTTTCTCCACCCATGAAGGAGCAGACCAATTCGACTTCCAATTACTCCTAGGAGCTGAATGGTTGGCTGGTGCATATCTAGCCACATTCTTCCTTTTTAGTTGCTTCTCCACTTTAAGTGCCATTTGTAGCATATCCTCCACCTCCACACAAGGTTGCAGCTCCACAATATTAGCAATTTCAGGATTTAACCCATTCAAAAAGCGAACCATTGTAGCTTCCCAATCCTCCTCAACATCAGCTCTAATCAAAGCTATCTCCATGGCCTTGTAGTATTCTTCGACACTTTTAGTACCTTGAGTGAGTTTTTGTAACCTTTGAAGCAGCTCTCTGTGGTAGTAAGGTGGCACAAACCTGTTTCTTAAGATTCCCTTCATTTCATCCCATGTCTCCACGGTTCGTTGCCCATTTCTCCTCCTCCTACCCAACAACTGATCCCACCATACAATTGCATACTCTTTGAATTCTACAGCTGCTAACTTCACTTTCTTCTCTTCAGAATAATGGTGGCACTCAAAAATCAACTCCACCTGTCTCTCCCACTCCAAATAAACATCTGGATTATCCTTCCCATGAAAAGGTGGAATTTGCATTTTTATACTAGCTAAATTCCCATCAACTCTCTCCTCATTTCCATCTCTATCCCAATGATCACCGAGCCTAAAATTTCTGCCACCCCTTCTTCCCCTAGGCCCTCTACCCCTAGGTGGTCTATACCCTCTTCCACCATAATGGTAGTTGCCATAGTCATAAGCTTCATCATACTCATCATCATTCCATTCAGCTTCTTCATACCCTTCATTCCTATGTTCTGCCCGAAATCTACCTTCATTTCTATTCGGATTTCCCACATTTGCTCCCCCATCATTCCTCCTATTTCTATCTTCTCTGTCCCTTCTCATCTCTTCCATAAACCTGGTCATCTCATTTCTCATTCCCCTCAATACATCCAATTCATCTCTAAAGTCATTCATTTGCAAATTCATCCTTTCAAAGCTTTGTGCTACGGATTCTTTAAAAATTCGATCATCAGGAAACTCCCTTTTTCCATCATTACCTCCACTACTACCACTTGTCTCTTGGAATTGAGACATGATTTGGCTGCAAGAAAACAAAGTTAGTAGAAATGGCTCACCCTCTCAAGTGTTTTCGCACAAATTTCAGGCTCTTACCCTCTTTTGGCACTCACACACTCTTGCCTTTTACCACTCAACAGTTTGCTTCCCTTGTTCCTTTGGGAACTAAAATTCACAAACAAGCACAAATACTTGCTAATTTTATAAAAAAAAAATCAACCAACGAAACTGGAAGAAACGAAATAGCAATAACCAGAAAGTGTGACACTAGAGCCAAAGAAATGGAAGACACCAAAAGTAGAAGCAAATGTGAACTAAATGGTATGATTTTTGAAAACTGTATGAGAGACAACCCAATAGAATGATATCAAGCTCAAACTTCCAATTTCATAGCCAACTTTGCACAAATACCAGCAGTTCACACAATTAACCAAAAATATGCAACAATTTTGGTTCACCACACAAACGAATATATTTTGATCTGAAATTTGGTAGACATAGGCATCCCAATACTGACTAACTACTGGTAAAATTTCAGGAGTTTCTGGATGAGTTTACTAGGTGAACGAAATTTGACTAAGTCTGCCGCAAAATTTTGGTTCGGTAGGCAAACAATGTCACAAAACCCTGAAAATTGATACAAAAGCTACTGAGATGGAGTATAATCAGCCTGCAAAATTTCGGAGCTTTCTGGGTTGGTTTGGTGTGTTAACTCAATTTGATCAGGTTTGACGCAAATTTTGGTTCGATAGGCAAACAGTGGAATTTTCACATCAAATATGGCATGTGATGTGTCTAGTAATACCCAAAGTTGTTGGTAGATTATCAGGCTCAAATTCAATGTTTAACTCCACAATTCACAATTTCATCACTTATGTCAGCTTGTCAATTTTTTTTTTCAGCACAACACAACTCAGCTTACAATCCAATCTCCTTTTCTTTTTTTTTTTCTTTTTTTTTTTTTTATACTGATGCAAAGGATAAAAATTGCAGAATCAAATACTGATACCACTCAAGTATTTTGGCAATCCAAATCAAGCTCTACCCACTAGCACACAGGCACAGCCCAAGCATTAATTATCCAATTTAACATACTCAGACTTGATATCATATAACTCAAGAGGCAAATAGCTAGTGTCAAAGATAGGTTTCAGCTTGATTAACTCTAATCCTACAGACAAACTCAAAGAAAACAAGATGAACAAGAGATTTAATCTAAGATTAAGCAAAATCCTACACTAAAATTAATACTACCAAGTTTCAGCCAGCAAGAGTTCAAACAAAAAAAAAAAAAAGAAGAAAAATCAGTACCCTAAAATGCAGATTTGATTTGGCTACAAAGAACAAGGTAATAGATGATGAAACTAATAGATATCTAAGGTCCTACAATGGCTGACTATTATAGTTAACCAAACAGAAAAAAAAAAAAGAAGTTTTAATGGATAAATACCTTGTTAGATGCCAAGGCTCTGATACCAAAATGATGAGCACTCCTAGGATGCCAAGAAACACAACATCTAAATATTGGAACCAAGATCTTTAATCATCCAAACAAGGCAGAATTTCATATTGAAAACCCAAGTGTCAATACACAAATAGTAACAAGCTAAAGCATATTGATCATCAAAATAAGACTAGCAAGGGGTTCATGCTGCTAGAATCCAAGTTCTTTCAAGAAACATGGAAGAAACATAGAAGAAACTCAAGCTCCAGCAATGGAGTTCTCTCCCTAATACTCACACTTAAACTAGAAAAATGAAGGTTGCCCATACAATCTGAATATCTTGGGTTATATATAGCATCTCTAAAACCCTAAAAGTGTGCCAAAACCCTAAAAGTGTGCCAACATGGCTAAAAAGACAAAAATAAAAGGCTCCTCAATCAGATGGGGCGTTTCCATAGGGGGGGGGGACCATTTGGGACCACTTGCTTTATGGCAGCCCTTTATGTAGTGGGGACCATAAGTTGGCAGCAACACTTTAGGTGGTAGCAGCCTTTTTTTAATGTAGTGGGGACCAATAAAAGGTATCAGCACATGGCAAATCCAAATAAGCATAAGAAGCTCCTCCAATCCACTTGACCAATGGTCTTGTGCCAAGTCATGCTGATGTGGCGAAGTCACGCTGATGTGGCGCCACTTGTCAAGTCTCCCATGCCAACTTGTGTGAGAATGATCCACCTAGATTCCAACAATATGCAAGAAAGTCCAACATGGCAATTTTGATCCCCCTTGTGCTCACAATGCTCCAACACCAATGCTTGCAGCTCTCTAGCTCTGGCTCTGGTGATGGGTCCTCTAAATAATGGCATAGGCACTGGTGCTTCTTCATCATCCCCTCCTCCTTTGAAAGAATTCGTCCTCGAATTTGGTCCTGCATCAATGCAAGGGGAAAGATCAGTAATGTTAAAAGAATTGCTAACACCATACTCACCAGGTAAATCAATCTTGTATGCATTGTTGTTGATCCTTTCTAGCACTTTGAATGGACCATCACACCTTGGCTGTAATTTCGACTTTCTTAGGTTTGGAAACCGCTCTTTCCTTAAATGCACCCAAACAAAGTCACCTGGTTCAAACACAAGAGGCTTTCGGCCTTTATTAGCATGAGTAGCATATTGTGCATTTTTCTTTTCAATTTGTAACCTAGCTTGCTCATGCAATTTCCTAACCAAATCTGCTTTCTTTTTACCATCAAGACTATTAATATGATCAACAGGTAAAGGCAACAAGTCTAATGGTGTCAATGGATTAAAACCATACACAATCTGAAATGGTGAAAATCCGGTAGAAGAATGCACTACTCTGTTATAAGCAAACTCAACAAAAGGAATGCAATCTTCCCAAGATTTCAAATTTTGTTTAACCATCACACGCAATAAAGTAGTTAAGCTTCTATTCACTACTTCTGTTTGTCCATCAGTCTGGGGATGACAAGTAGTTGAGAACAACAGTTTAGTACCTAACTTACCCCACAACACCCTCCAAAAGTGACTTAGGAACTTAACATCTCTATCACTTACTATAGTCCTAGGTATACCATGTAACCTGACTATCTCCTTAAAGAACAAATTGGCTATGTATGTGGCATCATCTGTTTTGTGACACGGTATGAAGTGTGCCATCTTAGAAAATCTATCAACAACCACAAATATAGAATCATGACCTCTCCTAGACCTAGGCAAACCCAAAATAAAATCCATAGAAATATCAGTCCAAGGTTCCTTAGGAACAGGCAAGGGTGTGTAAAGACCATTTGGCATTACTCTAGACTTTGCTTTCTTACATTCAACACACCTAGAACACATTCGATCAACATCTTTCCTCATATGTGGCCAAAAGAAGTGTTCTTGCAATATGTTTAAAGTCTTAGCAACACCAAAATGTCCCGTCAAACCACCACTATGTGACTCCAAAACAAGCAAGTCTCGCATAGAGCATTTAGGCACACACAATTTATTCTCCTTAAACAAGTATCCATCATGCCTATAAAATTTCTGAAATGCACTTTTCTCACAAGCAGCATATACATTACAAAAATCTGCATCATCAACATACAATTCTTTCATAAACTCAAAACCAAGCAATTTAGCATCAAGTGTAGACAAAAGTGCATGTCTCCTAGAAAGTGCATCAGCTACAACATTCTCTTTTCCTTGCTTGTATTTAATCACATATGGAAATGACTCCAAAAATTCAATCCACTTAGCATGCCTTCTACTCAACTTATTTTGACTCTTAATATGCTTCAATGATTCATGATCTGAATGTATGACAAACTCTTTAGGCCACAAATAATGTTGCCAAGTTTCCAAGGCCCTAACTAATGCATACATCTCCTTATCATAAGTAGAGTAATTCAAGGCAGCTCCATGCAATTTCTCACTAAAATATGCTATTGGTCGTTTCTCTTGCATGAGAACCGCACCAATTCCTACACCACTTGCGTCACATTCAATCTCAAAAGTTTTATCAAAATCTGGCAAACTCAACAAGGGTGCAGAACACAATCTATCTTTAAGTTCAGAAAATGCATGTTCATGTTTCTTTTTCCACTCAAATGCAACATTCTTTTTCACCAATTCATTCAAAGGAGCAGCAATTGTACTAAAATTAGGCACAAATCGCCTATAGAAACTAGCCAATCCATGGAAACTCCTAACCTCAGACACATTCTTAGGAATTGGCCAATCTCTAATGGCTTTGATTTTCTCTTCATCAACCTGTACACCTTTACTACTTACAACAAAACCAAGAAAAACAACCTTATCCAAGCAAAATGAACACTTTTTCGCATTCGCATACAAATTCTCATTTCTCAACACATCAAAAACAAGTCTCAAGTGATGCAAATGCTCGTCTATGTTACTGCTGTAAATCAAAATGTCATCAAAATACACAACAACAAATTTTCCAATGAAATTCCTCAACACATGATTCATCAAACGCATAAAAGTGCTAGGAGCATTTGTGAGCCCAAATGGCATCACCATCCATTCATACAACCCATATTTAGTTTTGAAAGCAGTTTTCCACTCATCACCAATTTTCATTCTTATTTGGTGGTAACCACTTTTCAAATCTATCTTAGAAAACACACTTGCACCATGCAACTCATCAAGCATATCATCAAGGCGAGGGATTGGGTGTCTATACTTTACAGTGATTTTATTGATGGCTCTGCAATCCACACACATGCGATAACTCCCATCCTTCTTAGGCACTAGCAACACAGGTACAGCACATGGGCTCATGCTCTCCCTAACATAGCCCTTCTCCATAAGCTCCTCCACTTGCCTTTGTAACTCCTTTGTTTCTTTAGGATTTGTTCTATATGCTGGTCTATTCGGTATTTGTGCTCCAGGTACCAAGTCGATCTATTGCTCAATCCCTCTGATAGGTGGCAATCCTGGTGGCAACTCATTCGGGAAGACATCTTCATATTCCTGTATAAGAGACAAAGCATCACTAGGCAAATGTGAATCAAGGTCAGTAACACATAAATTAACCTCCTTGTACATAAGTACACAAAGAGGTCTTCCTGAATGTAAAGCCTCTCTAACTTCTCTTTCCTTCACATACAAACTCATTCTTTTCTCTCCACTCTCCTTTTGCCCCGAGCTTTCCTTTTTCTCATTTGTTCTCATTTTCTTTTCTTTTGTTTCTCTTTTTCTCTCTTTTTCTTCTCTCTTCTCTTTCTTTTCACTCTCATCCAGCTCGGCCTCTCTAAGTTTTTCTCTCCAAGTTTCTTTCTTTTCTTCAATGGATCTAAGAATCCTCATTTGATCTTCATGCACTTCTATCATACTGCCATGGACGGCCCAACAAAAGATGCGTAGCAACCATAGGCACAACATCACAAAGTACCTCATCATTATACTTGCCAATGGTGAATGGCACAACCACCTGTTTTGTAACCCTCAACTTCCCACAATCATTCAACCATTGCAAGCCATATGGTTTTGGATGTGTAGTAGTAGGCAAACCCAACTTGTCCACCAAGAGTGAACTAGCCACATTACAACAGCTCCCACCATCTACAATCACACTACACAACTTGTCATTCACCAAGCACCTAGTATGGAAGATGTTCTCCCTTTGCATTTCATCACCACACTCCATACTCACTTGTGCACTTAGTGTGCGCATGGTGACAAGGATATTGCCATCCATAGGTGGCTGATCTCCCTCATCGTAGCAATCATCCTCATGCTCATCAACATTATCAGATTCTTCCTCCCTTTCCTCTTCACTTTCTAACTCTCCATTTTCCCTAACAACCATCACTCTTTTATTTGGACATTGTGAGGCATAATGTCCATTTCCCAAACACTTAAAACACTTCAATTCTCTAGTCCTAGTAGGAACTCCCTTGTTCTTCTCCTCTACTTTCTCCTTTCCTTTCCATTCTTCTTTCTTGAATTTGGGAACTTCTTTCTCCACCCTTGAAGGAGCAGACCAATTCGACTTCCAATTACTCCTAGGAGCCGAATGGTTGGCTGGTGCATATCTAGCCACATTCTTCCTTTTTAGTTGCTTCTCCACTTTAAGTGCCATTTGTAGCATATCCTCCACCTCCACACAAGGTTGCAGCTCCACAATATTAGCAATTTCAGGATTTAACCCATTCAAAAAGCGAACCATTGTAGCTTCCCGATCCTCCTCAACATCAGCTCTAATCAACGCTATCTCTATGGCCTTGTAGTATTCTTCGACACTTTTAGTACCTTGAGTGAGTTTTTGTAACCTTTGAAGCAGCTCTCTATGGTAGTAAGGTGGCACAAACCTGTTTCGCAAGATTCCCTTCATTTCGTCCCATGTCTCCACGGTTCGTTGCCCATTTCTCCTCCTCCTACTCAACAACTGATCCCACCATACAATTGCATACTCTTTGAATTCTACAGCTGCTAACTTCACTTTCTTTTCTTCAGAATAATGGTGGCACTCAAAAATCAACTCCACCTGTCTCTCCCACTCCAAATAAACTTCTGGATTATCCTTCCCATGAAAAGGTGGAATTTGCATCTTTATACTAGCTAAATTCCCATCAACTCTCTCCTCATTTCCATCTCTATCCCAATGATCACCGAGCCTAAAATTTCTGCCACCCCTTCTTCCCCTAGGCCCTCTACCCCTAGGTTGTCTATGCCCTCTTCCACCATAATGGTAGTTCCCATAGTCATAAGCTTCATCATACTCATCATCATTCCATTCAGCTTCTTCATACCCTTCATTCCTATGTTCTGCCCGAAATCTACCTTCATTTCTATTCTGATTTCCCACATTTGCTCCCCCATCATTCCTCCTATTTCTATCTTCTCTGTCCCTTCTCATCTCTTCCATAAACCTGGTCATCTCATTTCTCATTCCCCTCAATACATCCAATTCATCTCTAAAGTCATTCATTTGCACATTCATCCTCTCAAAGCTTTGTGCTACAGATTCTTTAAAAATTCGATCATCAGGAAACTCCCTTTTTTCTTCATTACCTCCACTACCACCACTTGTCTCTTGTAATTGAGACATGATTTGGCTGCAAGAAAACGAAGTTAGTAGAAATGGCTCACCCTCTCAAGTGTTTAGCTCAAGTGTTTTCGCACAAATTTCAGGCTCTAACCCTCTTTTGGCACTCACACACTCTTGCCTTTTACCACTCAAGAGTTTGCTTCCCTTGTTCCTTTGGGAACTAAAATTTACAAACAAGCACAAATACTTGCTAATTTTATCAAAATAATCAACAAACGAAACTGGAAGAAACGAAATTGCAATAACCAGAGAGTGTGACACTAGAGCCAAAGAAATGGAAGACGCCAAAGTAGAAGCAAATGTGAACGAAATGGTATGATTTTTGAAAACTGTATGAGAGACAACCCAACAGAATGATATCAAGCTCAAACTTCCAATTTCATAGCCAACTTTGCACAAATACCAGCAGTTCACATAATTAACAAAAAATATGCAACAATTTTGGTTCACCACACAAACGAATATATTTTGATCTGAAATTTGGTAGACACAGGCATCCCAATACTAACTAACTACTGGTAAAATTTCAGGAGTTTCTGGGTGAGTTTACTAGGTGAACGAAATTTGACTAGGTCTGTCGCAAAATTTTGGTTCGGTAGGCAAACAATGTCACAAAACCCTGAAAATTGACACAAAAGCTACTGAGATGGAGTATAATCAGCCTGCAAAATTTCGGAGCTTTCTGGGTTGGTTTGGTGTGTTAACTCAATTTGATCAGGTTTGCCGCAAATTTTGGTTCGGTAGGCAAACAATGTCACAAAACCCTGAAAATTGACACAAAAGCTACTGAGATGGAGTATAATCAGCCTGCAAAATTTCGGAGCTTTCTGGGTTGGTTTGGTGTGTTAACTCAATTTGATCAGGTTTGCCGCAAATTTTGGTTCGATAGGCAAACAGTGGAATTTTCACATCAAATATGGCATGTGGTGTGTCTAGTAATACCCAAAGTTGTTGGTAGATTATCAGGCTCAAATTCAATGTTTAACTCCACAATTCACAATTTCATCACTTATGTCAGCTTGTCAATTTTTTTTTTCAGCACAACACAACTCAGCTTACAATCCAATCTCCTTTTCTTTTTTTTTTCTTTTTTTTTTTTTATACTGATGCAAAGGATAAAAATTGCAGAATCAAATACTGATACCACTCAAGTATTTTGGCAATCCAAATCAAGCTCTACCCACTAGCACACAGGCACATCCCAAGCATTAATTACGCAATTTAACATACTCAGACTTGATATCATATAACTCAAGAGGCAAATAGCTAGTGTCAAAGATAGGTTTCAGCTTGATTAACTCTAATCCTACAGACAAACTCAAAGAAAACAAGATGAACAAGAGATTTAATCTAAGATTAAGCAAAATCCTACACTAAAATTAAGACTACCAAGTTTCAGCCAGCAAGAGTTCAAACAAAAAAAAAAAAAAAAAAAAAGAAGAAAAATCAGTACCCTAAAATGCAGATTTGATTTGGCTACAAAGAACAAGGTACTAGATGATGAAACTAATAGATATCTAAAGGTCCTACAATAGCTGACTATTATAGTTAACCAAACAGAAAAGAAAAAGAAGTTTTAATGGATAAATACCTTGTTAGATGCCAAGGCTCTGATACCAAAATGATGAGCACTCCTAGGATGCCAAGAAACACATGATGAGCACTCCTAGGATGCCAAGAAACACAACATCTAAATATTGGAACCAAGATCTTTAATCATCCAAACAAGGCAGAATTTCAGATTGAAAACCCAAGTGTCAATACACAAATAGTAACAAGCTAAAGCATATTGATCATCAAAATAAGACTAGCAAGGGGTTCATGCTGCTAGAATCCAAGTTCTTTCAAGAAACATGGAAGAAACATAGAAGAAACTCAAGCTCCAGCAACGGAGTTCTCTCCCTAATACTCACACTTAAACTAGAAAAATGAAGGCTACCCATACAATCTGAATATCTTGGGTTATATATAGCATCTCTAAAACCCTAAAAGTGTGCCAAAACCCTAAAAGTGTGCCAACATGGCTAAAAAGACAAAAATAAAAGGCTCCTCAATCAGATGGGGAGTTTCCATAGGGGGGGACCATTTGGGACCACTTGCTTTATGGCAGCCCTTTATGTAGTGGGGACCATAAGTTGGCAGCAACACTTTAGGTGGTAGCCGCCTTTTTTTAATGTAGTGGGGACCAACAAAAGGTATCAGCACATGGCAAATCCAAATAAGCATAAGAAGCTCCTCCAATCCACTTGGCCAAATGGTCTTGTGCCAAGTCATGCTGATGTGGCGAAGTCACGCTGATGTGGCGCCACTTGTCAAGTCTCCCATGCCAACTTGTGTGAGAATGATCCACCTAGATTCCAACAATATGCAAGAAAGTCCAACATGGCAATTTTGATCCCCCTTGTGCTCACAATGCTCCAACACCAATGCTTGCAGCTCTCTAGCTCTGGCTCTGGTGATGGGTCCTCTAAATAATGGCATAGGCACTGGTGCTTCTTCATCAACACAACATCTAAATATTGGAACCAAGATCTTTAATCATCCAAACAAGGCAGAATTTCAGATTGAAAACCCAAGTGTCAATACACAAATAGTAACAAGCTAAAGCATATTGATCATCAAAATAAGACTAGCAAGGGGTTCATGCTGCTAGAATCCAAGTTCTTTCAAGAAACATGGAAGAAACATAGAAGAAACTCAAGCTCCAGCAATGGAGTTCTCTCCCTAATACTCACACTTAAACTAGAAAAATGAAGGTTGCCCAAACAATCTGAATATCTTGGGTTATATATAGCATCTCAAAAACCCTAAAAGTGTGCCAAAACCCTAAAAGTGTGCCAACATGGCTAAAAAGACAAAAATAAAAGGCTCCTCAATCAGATGGGGCGTTTCCATAGGGGGGGGGGACCATTTGGGACCACTTGCTTTATGGCAGCCCTTTATGTAGTGGGGACCATAAGTTGGCAGCAACACTTTAGGTGGTAGCAGCCTTTTTTTAATGTAGTGGGGACCAATAAAAGGTATCAGCACATGGCAAATCCAAATAAGCATAAGAAGCTCCTCCAATCCACTTGACCAATGGTCTTGTGCCAAGTCATGCTGATGTGGCGAAGTCACGCTGATGTGGCGCCACTTGTCAAGTCTCCCATGCCAACTTGTGTGAGAATGATCCACTTAGATTCCAACAATATGCAAGAAAGTCCAACATGGCAATTTTGATCCCCCTTGTGCTCACAATGCTCCAACACCAATGCTTGCAGCTCTCTAGCTCTGGCTCTGGTGATGGGTCCTCTAAATAATGGCATAGGCACTGGTGCTTCTTCATCAAAGTCCATCCTAGTTGGCATCCAATGTGGCGTCTAAGTGGAGTGCCTAGGTGGCAGCACAATTGGCAGCCCATCTCCACCTACCTTTTGAAGATGCTTTTGTCCATTTTGCAAAGATTGGAAGCCATAACTTTGTACAAGAGCTCCAGCCATGCTTCAACCTTTTATAGGAAAAGAAAAGTTACTACTTTCAGCTTCAAGACAAAACATCTCTTTTCAGATTGTCTCTCAATTGTAGCCTGCCAAATCTGACCTTCCTATTAATGTTTAAACTTTGTATCTATTTTTAGGAGAGATTGGTGTATTAACCAAGACTTGCACATGTCCCATGGTTGTTGAAGTACACTAACACATATTTCTGCCTTCTTTTGTTTCATTTTGGGGACAGAATTCATAGGGTAATTTTTTGAGCAAAATTGCTGGAGCTTTGCTTCAAAGTTCTTCTTAGAACTCTCTCTATTTTTCTTAGCAAATTCTTGCCTTGATTTGTTAAGTTTTATTATATGTTCAAGGTTGTTCATCAGCATAGGTGAATTTGTCTTGTTCTTGGCTGTCTTTCTTGGGAATTATATTTTTCAGTTCTCCATCTTCAAGGTGAAGGGTTGAAGGTTCAAGGGAGTTTCTTGGCTTGTTTTGAAAACGGTCCTTTGGTCTTTCTTCTTAGTGGAATCAGTTACTAAGGGTAGAAACCGTATCATGCATCCTTAAGCAATGTTCATTTGGGTACCTATCATAGTGTATGTGTGTTGGAGTTCTTGAGTTTCATTATTGTTGACTTGAAAAAAAATCTGCCTATTTGAACCTTAGGATTTTGGCCAGCCAAAAAAAAAAAAAAAGAAAAGAAAAGGAAAGAAAGGAAAAAGAGAAGAGGAAAAAAAAAACGAAAGAAAAGAGCAAAATTTGTATAGTTGGCCAAGTGTTGTGAATTTTCTTATTTTTGTTGTTTTGAGCTTGGGTTGAAGCACCCTTGAGCAAACCAACCCAGAACTTGTTCAAACTTCTTGGGGCTGTTATTGACCTTATATTCAGCCTACATATCAAATTTGGTGCATAGATTCTGCCATTTACTTGGTGATTTAAAGAACTGCACTCAATAGGCCATTTTTGCGTTCTTTCCTAAAACTGGACAATTGGGAACCCTAACAAAGTTTTTCTACATTGTTTTAGTGTTATTTGAGTGTATTAAAATCAGTTTAGCAAGATTATATTAATTGGATATACTTGCTTCATTATTTGGAGTCTTTCATCCTTTGGTGATGAGTAGTATCCAGTCATCATTGCTCATCAAGGACCAATAACTAGAGCAATGGCTAAGAAGCTTCAAGGCTTGGTACATGTTATGAAAAGTCAATCACTATATTATTTCTCTGTATATTCTGTATTCAGTATTCCTATTTAGGATTTCTTCCTAATTAGTAGAACACAATTATAGGAATCAATTGTATATATATACCCATGTACAGATTAACTGAAATCAAGGAGAATCATCTCTTTCTACATGGTATCAGAGCAGGTCATCTATCTAGGGTGACTATTGTTCTCACCACCCAGCTCAAGAGAGACCTTGGCCGCTGATCGGCTGTTTCGACTCCGATCAACATCGTCGGCGTCGCCTCAACCCCCTCATTCCACCACTGTCTGCTGTTGCCTGATCCAGTATACCATTAAAGGACTTCTGAGGTTTGGCTCTCAGACCCTATTTCGGTATTTGCTTGATTTGTAATTTTGGGTTATTTTGCTACTGTAAGCACTTTGGATTAGCGCTCCGGTTAGTTTTCTTTGTCTCAACAAATGGCAGACAATAAGAATGTTGTTTCTGATGTGATTCCGATGATGACTAAGATCACGGAACACAAACTTAATAGTTCGAATTCCCTGGAGTGGAGTAAGACTGTTAGGGCCTATTTGCGTAGCATTGATAAGGATGATCATCTTACTAGATATCTACTTACGGATGATGCACAACAAACTTAGCTAAAGAAGGATGCTTGGTTGTTTTTGCAGCTTCAGAACTCAATTCACAGTGAGATAAATAGTTTAATTAATCACTGTGAATTTGTTAAGGAATTTATGGATTACTTAGATTTTTTGAATTCTGGTAAATGGTATATCTCCCCTATTTATAATGCTTGTAAGGCATTCTACTGTGTTGAGAAAGAGGATAAGTTTCTCACGGCTTATTTTATGGATTTTAAATGGGTATATGAGGAACTTAATGTATTTTTGCCTTTTAATCCTAATGTGAAAGTTCAACAGGCCCAACGAGAGCAACTGGCTGTTATGAGTTTTCTTGCAGGCCTTCCTTCAGAGTATGAGACTGTTAAATCTTAGATTCTCTCTAGTTCTGATATTTCCTCTTCGCATGAAATGTTTACACGGGTCCTTCGTACAGAGAGTACATAATCTTCACAGCCTGCCAGTAGTGCTTTTATTAGCCGTAATCACCTCAACCCCCTCCCTCATTCCACAACTGTCTGATGTTGCCTGATACAGTATACCATTAAAGGACTTCTGAGGTTTGGGTCTCATATCCTATTTTGATATTTGCCTGATTTGTGATTTTGGGTTATTTTGCTGCTGTAAGCATTTTGGATTAGCGTTTCGGTTAGTTTTCTTTGTCTCAACAAATGGCAGACAAGATTTTTTGTATTCTGGTAAAGGTAAATCTCCCGTATTTATGATATTTGTAAGGCATTCTACCGTGCTGAGAAAGAGGATAAGTCTCTCACGGCTTATTTTATGGATTTTAAACAGGTATATGAGGAACTTAATATATTGTTGCCTTTTAATCATGATGTGAAAGTTCAGCAGGCCCAACGGGAGTAACTGGCTGTTATTAGTTTTCTTGCAGACAAATATGGCAGCAGAGGATTCTACAGCATCTTCCTCTAAGAAAACTATTTTGGTATATGCAGAGGATTTTACGCAGTTTTCCCAGTATCAGGCATCTCTAAAGCCTACAAGTTCCCCTGTCACTACGATTGCTGAGTCAGGTAAATCCACTACATGCCTTGTCTCTTCTTCATCCAAATGGGTTATTGATTCTAGTGCGACAGATCACATGACAGGTAATTCTAGTATTCTATAGGAATTAATGGATTACTTAGATTTTTTGTATTCTAGTACAGGGAAAATATGCCGTATTTATGATATTTGTAAGGCATTCTACCGTGCTGAGAAAGAGGATAAGTCTCTCACGGCTTATTTTATGAATTTTAAACGGGTATATGAGGAACTTAATGTATTGTTGCCTTTTAATCCTGATGTGAAAGTTCAGCAGGCCCAACGGAAGCAACTGGCTGTTATGAGAGTTCTTGCAGGTGCAAAGGATTTTACGCAGTTTTCCCAGTATCAGGCATCTCTAAAGCCTACCAGTTCCCCTGTCAATGCGATTGCTAAGTCAGGTAAATCCACTACATGCCTTGTCTCTTCTTCATCCAAATGGGTTATTGATTCTAGTGCGACAAATCACATGATAGGTAATTCTAGTATTCTATAGGAATTAATGGATTACTTAGATTTTTTGTATTCTAGTACAGGGAAAATCTCCTGTATTTATGATATTTGTAAGGCATTCTACCGTGCTGAGAAAGAGGATAAGTCTCTCACGGCTTATTTTATGGATTTTAAACGGGTATATGAGGAACTTAATGTATTGTTGCCTTTTAATCCTGATGTGAAAGTTCAGCAGGCCCAACGGAAGCAACTGGCTGTTATGAGAGTTCTTGCAGGTGCAGAGGATTTTACGCAGTTTTCCCAGTATCAGGCATCTCTAAAGCCTACCAGTTCCCCTGTCACTGCGATTGCTAAGTCAGGTAAATCCACTACATGACTTGTCTCTTCTTCATCCAAATGGGTTATTGATTCTAGTGCGACAGATCACATGACAGGTAATTCTAGTATTCTATAGGAATTAATGGATTACTTAGATTTTTTGTATTCTAGTATAGGGAAAATCTCCTGTATTTATGATATTTGTAAGGTATTCTACCGTGCTGAGAAAGATGATAAGTCTCTCACGGCTTATTTTATGGATTTTAAACGGGTATATGAGGAACTTAATGTATTGTTGCCTTTTAATCCTGATGTGAAAGTTCAGCAGGCCCAACGGAAGCAACTGGCTGTTATGAGAGTTCTTGCAGGTGCAGAGGATTTTACGCAGTTTTCCCAGTATCAGGCATCTCTAAAGCCTACCAGTTCCCCTGTCACTGCGATTGCTAAGTCAGGTAAATCCACTACATGCCTTGTCTCTTCTTCATCCAAATGGGTTATTGATTCTAGTGCGACAGATCACATGACAGGTAATTCTAGTATTCTATAGGAATTAATGAATTACTTAGATTTTTTGTATTCTAGTATAAGGAAAATCTCCCGTATTTATGATATTTGTAAGGCATTCTACCGTGCTGAGAAAGAGGATAAGTCTCTCACGGCTTATTTTATGGATTTTAAACGGGTATATGAGGAACTTAATGTATTGTTGCCTTTTAATCCTGATGTGAAAGTTCAGCAGGCCCAATGGAAGCAACTGGCTGTTATGAGAGCTCTTGCAGGTGCAGAGGATTTTACGCAGTTTTCCCAGTATCAGGCATCTCTAAAGCCTACCAGTTTCCCTGTCACTGCGATTGCTAAGTCAGGTAAATCCACTACATGCCTTGTCTCTTCTTCATCCAAATGGGTTATTGATTCTAGTGCGACAGATCACATGACAGGTAATTCTAGTATTCTATAGGAATTAATGAATTACTTAGATTTTTTGTATTCTAGTATAGGGAAAATCTCCCGTATTTATGATATTTATAAGGCATTCTACCGTGCTGAGAAAGTGGATAAGTCTCTCACGGCTTATTTTATGGATTTTAAACGGGTATATGAGGAACTTAATGTATTGTTGCCTTTTAATCCTGATGTGAAAGTTTAGCAGGCCCAACGGAAGCAACTGGCTGTTATGAGAGTTCTTGCAGGCAATTATGGCAGCAAAGGATTCTACAGTATCTTCCTCTGAGAAAACTATTTTGGTTTCTGAAGAGGATTTTGCATAGTTTTCCCAGAGGATTCTACAGTATCTTCCTCTGAGAAAACTATTTCGTCCACAGGTTACTAAATTAGATCCAAAGCCTCTCAAATGTATCTTCCTTGGGTACTCCCGGATGCAAAAAGGGTATTGTTGTTTCTCTCCTACTCTTAATCGTTATCTTGTTTCTGCAGATGTCACATTTTTTTAGCCCACTCCATTTTTTTCTCAATCATCTGTGTATGAGAGTCAAGGAGAGGAGGATGATCTCTTAATATATACTGTCCAACCAATGTCTAGTCCTCTCCCACAGCCTGTTCCTTTTGACTCTAGACCTACTCGACCTCCCATTGTTGGGAGATCCTTGACTCAGATCCTCGACCAGCTACTTCGTTGGGAGATCCTGTACCTCATACTGATAATGATTCTGATCTAGACTCGTGCTACTTTTAGATCCTTCACTCTCAAGTGGTATCAGAGCCAAGTTAGTGGTAGAAGTGGTCATAAGTTCTAGTGAAACCCAAGTCGCGTATCCTACAGCCGGAGAAGCCGAGAGAAAGGCGTGTTAGGCAATTGGAGTAACATTGTTGACAGTGATCTAGAACAAATAGACAAACTATTCTCTAGCTTGTCTGGTAGCTCTGGGAGTGCTAGGTTCGAAGAAAAGGAAAAGAAAAAAATCAAAAAATAAAGAAATATTATTGTTGTCTAATATAGAAAATAATTTAAGTAATTGGAAGTTGCCTCCCATCTCTTCTAATCTTTTCTACAAATCTAATACCAGTTTTCGGTTTAAACCTGATTATGTAGTAAAAACTGTAGAACAAGCCTCTCCTATCCATGAAGGATTACATTCCAGGAGTCTGTTTTCTGAAGATCATTTAGAAAAGCATCAAAAGGAATATTCCTTCATTAATATAGGAATGATTCAAGTTGCTCTTAAACCTGCAACTAGGCTAGGATTAAATACCTCAGCTTTAATTTGTGTCCGAGACAAGAGACATAATAACTTCAATGATTCCTTATTAGGAATAGTCGAATCATCTTTATGTGATGGCCCGATTTATTTTTCGTGCGATCCCAACTTTACTTTGTCTATAGATGATCCTCATATCATGAAAGCTTTATCTTTAGATATTCAAACATTTGGTTATGAAATGTTACCAGGATCTGAAAATATAATTCTTATTTATAGAATCCATTATAAGGCAATGAACACCGTAGTTCCTAACTTAACGGAAGAGGCCACAAAAATAATTTCTGCAAAAGGAAACACAACCTTCTTTGTCACAGACATAGGAAAAGGAAACTTAATAGTTCCAAAATCCATTGAGCGGGAACAGGTTAAACTACCTGAAAATTGGATTTTAGAAAAAGCAATTCCTCCTAAAAAGGAAGAATCAAGTGTGCTCTCCTTGTGAAACTGAAAACTTTTCTTGCTTCTTTTCCACATTTGGAGCGTATTTGGAGTGTTTGTGTTGATGGAAGAGTGGTCAAAGTGCTGGAACTGTTTACAAGTTAGTGTATACAAGAGTACTTGAGTTTCATTACTGTTGACTTGAACAAAAATCTGCCTAATTGAACCTTAGGATTTTGGCCAGCCGAAAAAAAGAAAAACAAAAAAAAAAAAGAAAAGAAAGGAAAAAGAGAAGAGGAAAAAAAAACCAAAGAAAAGAACAAAATTTGTACAGTTGGCCAACTGTTGTGAGTTTTCTGATTTTTGTTGTTTTAGGGCCTAGGTTGAAGCACCCTTCAGCAAACCAACCCAGAAATTGTTCAAACTTTTTGGGGCTGTTATTGACCTTATATTCAGCCTACATATCAAATTTGGTTCAGCCTACCATTTTTGCGTTCTTTCCTAAAACTGGACAATTAGAACCCCAAATAAAGTTTTTCTACTTTGTTTTAGTGTCATTTGAGTATATTAAAATCAGTTCAGCAAGATTATATCATTTGGATATACTTGCTTTGTTCTTCTATGAACTTTATTTACAACTCTTGCAAGGTCCGTTTTCTTGTAAGTTTTAATTGAAATTCAAGGGTATTTCTTCTTGAAAGAATTGTTCATGGATTGAACACCATCTTGCAATTATTTTCTGGTTCTCTTCATATTGGATGTTGAGGGTTGGGAAAGAGTGGATGATCACTTAGTCTTGATTGGAGGGATGGTGCAATAACTGCCAAAATAAGAGTGGCCGTTCCTTTGAAATTTATCAAGGGAGCTTGTATCATCCTATTTGGTAAGCTTGCTATTTTCCTTTATAGTGCTTGTAATAAGCCTATATAAAGGCCAACTCTTGTAAGCTCAAAGCATTCTGAATTTTAATCAATAGCAAGTGCACCAACCTTTTGAAGATGCTTTTGTGCATTTTGCAAAAATTGGGAACCATAACTTTGCACAAGAGTTCCAGCCATGCTCCAACCATTTATAGGAAAAGCAAAGTTTCTACTTTCAGCTTCAAGACAAAACACTTCTTTTCACTTTTTTTCAGCTTGTCTTTCACGTGTAGACTAATCAGAAGATACTATTTATGTTTTAATTTTATATGCATTAAAGGGAGAGTGTGGGGTATTAACCAAGCTTGCAATTGTCCTTTGGCCATTAAGGGAAGCTTGGCCAAATACCCACTCCAGTAGATATAGCCGCTCTTGTTTTCATTTTTTGGCTTCAGATTTCGTATTGTAATTGAGAGGTAGAGAAAAGCCTTCCGTGGCTGTAATGCTCTAAGGGCTTTGCTAATTTGTAAGGGAGCTTACACCAATGTTTCTAACCTTGACCAATCCATTCCTAGTTGTGCTTTGCCCTTATTGCAAGAGTTTGAGGATGTCTTCCCTGAAGAAATACCTAATGGGCTACCACCCATTAGAGGCATAGAGCACCAAATAGATTTTGTGCCTGGAGCTGTAACCCCAAATAGGCCAGCCTATAGAACCAATCCGGAAGAGGCTAAGGAACTTCAAAGACAAGTGGAGGAGCTTCTAGCAAAAGGCCATGTTAGGGAGAGCATGAGCCCATGTGCCGTACCTGTTCTTTTGGTGCCTAAGAAAGATGGGAGCATGCGCATGTGTGTGGATTGTAGAGCGATCAACAAAATCACTGTAAAGTATAGACATCCCATACCTAGACTTGATGATATGCTTGATGAGTTGCATGGTGCATGCATATTTTCTAAAATTGTCTTAAAGAGTGGTTATCACCAAATTCGCATGAAATTAGGAGATGAATGGAAAACTGCCTTTAAGACTCAATATGGACTATATGAATGGTTAGTCTTGCCATTTGGCTTGACCAATGCACCTAGTACATTTATGAGGCTTATGAACCATGTGTTGCGTGCTTTCCTAGGAAAATTTGTTGTAGTGTATTTTGATGATATCCTAGTATATAGCCAAAATATGCATGATCATTTGCTGCACTTGAGACAAGTTTTTGAGGTGTTGAGAAAAGAGCACTTGTATGCCAATCTTAAGAAATGCACTTTCTGTATGGACAAAGTTATTTTCTTAGGATTTGTGGTGAGTGGCAAGGGAATTGAGGTTGATGAGGACAAGGTAAGAGCCATTAGAGAGTGGCCTACACCTAAGTCCGTGAGTGATGTGAGGAGCTTCCATGGGTTTGCTAGTTTTTATAGGAGATTTGTAAAGGAGACCGATTGCCTACTTCAGTGAGAAGCTAAGTGGGGCCACATTGAACTACTCCACTTATGACAAAGACATGTATGCTTTGGTGCGTGCACTTGAGACTTGGCAACACTACTTGTGGCCGAAGGAGTTTGTCATTCATAGTGACCATGAGTCACTCAAGTACTTAAAGGGGCAGAACAAGCTCAACAAGCGCCATGCCAAGTGGAGTGAATTCATTGAAGGTTTCCCATATGTGATTCAATACAAGCAAGGCAAAAAGAATGTGGTGGCTGATGCACTTTCAAGGAGGTACACTTTACTTTCCATGCTTGACGCTAGACTTTTAGGCTTCGAACATGTGAAAGAAATGTATGCTAATGATGATGACTTTCGGAAAGTGTTTGCCTTTTGTGAACATGCTGCATATGATAAATTCTATAGGCATAATGGTTTCTTGTTTAGGAAAAATAAATTATGTGTGCCTAAATGCTCAATTAGAGTGTTGCTTGTTAAAGAATCCCATGCTGGTGGTTTAATGGGACATTTTGGGGTTGCAAAGACCTTAGAAATTTTAAAGAAACATTTTTATTGGCCACACATGAAGAGGGATGTAGAGAGAGTGTGTGCTAAATGTGTGACTTGCATGAAGGCAAAGTCCAAAGTAAGGCCGCATGGTCTATACATGCCATTGAGTGTTCCTAGTGAACCTTGGGTAGATTTATCCATGGATTTCATTTTGGGTTTACCTAGGACAAAGAAAGGCCATGATAGTATTTTGTTGTTGTTGATCGTTTTTCCAAGATGGCTCATTTCATACCATGTCACAAGACTGACGATGCATCTTACATTGCTTCTTTGTTCTTTAGGGAGATAGTTAGATTGCATGGCATTCCTAGAACAATTTTTAGTGATAGGGATGTGAAATTTCTAAGCCATTTTTGGAAAGTCTTGTGGGGAAAATTAGGAACCAAACTTTGTTTCTCCACCACTTGCCATCCACAAACGGATGGGCAAACAAAGTTGTCAATAGGACTGTGGGCACTCTTCTACGTGCAATGATTAAACAAAACTTGAAAGCTTGGGAGGAGTGCATACCATTCATAGAATTTGCATACAACAGGTCTTTCATCTACTGGTTAACCCACTAACTCCTTTATATTTGTTGCCTTTGCCTATTAATGAGCTTGCTAGTTTAGATGGCAAAAGGAAAGCTGAAATGGTGAAACAAATGCATCAAAAAGCAAAGCAACAAATGGAGAAAGTAAATGAGAGGATGGCAGCCCAAGCTAACAAGGGGAGAAAGAAGATGGTGTTCCAACCTGGTGATCTTGTATGGGTTCACTTGAGAAAGGAGAGGTTTCCTACACAAAGGAAATCAAAACTTCAGCCTAGGAGTGATGGACCTTTTGAAGTGCTAGAGAGAATTAATGATAATACATACAAGATGAACCTTCCAGGTGAGTATGGTGTAAGTGCTATATTTAATGTGATTGATCTTGCTCCTTTCTATGCAGATGATGACAATTCGAGGACGAATTCTTTCGAAGAGGAAGAGGATGATGAGGAACCGGTTGCACCAATTCCACATCAAGGGCCAATAACTAGAGCAATGGCTAAGAAGCTTCAAGGCTTGGTGCATAAGCACATCACCAAGTCCAACCTCTTGCAAGAATTCGGTTTGGACATGGAAGAGAGAAGCCAACCTTGCTGTACATTCCTTTGCATATTTGAGGAGCCAAGAGACCAAGTGGCATCTGTCCAATTTGGCATACATGTGGCAGCCACGTCAACAAGTCTATCCTAGTTGGCATCCAATGTGGCGTCCAAGTGGACTGCCTAGGTGGCCGCACAATTGGCAGCCCATCTCCACCTACCTTTTGAAGATGCTTTTGTCCATTTTGCAAAGATTGGAAGCCATAACTTTGTCAAGTGCAGAGCATACTTAAACAGTTATGATGCTTACAGTGCTTCCAATAATATAAACAGTATTTAAATAGTATGAATAGTGATACTTACAGAGCTTTTCCAACCAGTAGGCTTGATTGAAGATAATGGAATGGACGCAGATGGTGGAGGTGAATAGTATACTTGATAATCAAACTTACCAGAGGGTTGTCCAAGAAGATCCACAATGTCACGGGACTTAGCTTCTAGTTCTTTGTTTAAATTTTTAGCTTGATCTATTAAAACATCTATTTCGTTACTTACTTTGTTAAGAGAGGATTCAAGAGAAGATGTAGATGAAAAACTCATATATTTTATTAATATATGAAACAATACACTTAAGAACACTTTTGAACAAAACAGTAGCAAAGCAGAGAAAACAAATTGAGAAAAAACTTATTTTACAACTTATTGCCTAAGATACATTCTGCTTCATAAGCAAGTCGAGAGGCCTTCTTATACAAGTTAGAAGGAATCTTTAGTCGTCATGGCATGCGTCACTTTAAGTGGCAGACAGAGTGAGGTGGTGATTGACAGAAGCTACTTTTATAGCTGGCAGGAATCTTTGAACCCTTTACAGCTGATAAGGGTCTTGGCTGTCTTCCCAATAGTGTCCTTCCATGTCAGTGTCGCTGTCGCTTTCGTCCTTTCGATGAGATTTAGAGCACTCCGCAGCATCTTTTGCTTTTGAGGTGGATGCTTTTGAGCTGGCTTCTTTGTCGTCTTCCTGTAGTGCGCTAAAAAGTTGTCGGCGAAGCTCTTCTTTCGGTACTGACTTGAGTAGGTCTTTGAATAAGTCTGACAGACCAGATGAAACTGATGGACTTGGCAGTGATGGCTTTTTAGCCAGAGTGATTAGTCCTTTGGAGGAGTAAATAGAGGGTGGCTCAAAAAAGTCACATTTATCCTACCATTTAATTACGACTCTTCTGGTTAACCAGGGAACATGGTCGGTAGAGAATTCACCGAACCTTTCATTTTCTTTTTTGAGATAATATAATCCCATCTGACTATTCATGGAATTTTATAAAGGATAGTAAAAAGTAATCTTGAATCCTTTAAGGATTTATTTGAATCGTTAAACTGTTCATAAACAGTCCGAACCTTATTAGGTAAAGAAATGGGATATAATCCCCAGTTAAAGAACCATTCATAGAACCATGAGGGAACCTCCCATGATTCTTTGTCTAACTGGAATTGAATAAACCAGCTAAACTTCTTCTACCTATTCTCGTAGATTAAGGCACCAGACCAGGCAATCATATAATCAAAATAATTAAAGTACCTGGGTTTTCCGAAATTCAACTCCTTTTGTTTAAAGAGTGAATCTCCCCATTCATCGTAGGATATACCCTTTTGATGATAAATTTGCTGAAAGCCCACTCATTAGCGGACCTTTCTGTTGGAGAGAAGACCACTGAGTCGGTCTCTGTTAAGATAGCTTGATAATAAGTGTAGTCCTTGGGCAAATAAGGATTAACTGTGTGATGTTCAGTGTAAAAATTGGCAACCTCATAAGGTTTCAAATCTTTGTGTTTCCTGTCTATGGGCATAAGGAAACAGTAACTGATTGGAATGTAGGGGTAATTAACCTCTTTTGCATTATTTGCTTCGACACTGATAGCATAAGCGTCGTCTCTGAGTTTGTCCATCATTTTAGACGGAGGTGGAGATACCTCGTGTGTCCGTTTTGACGGAGTTACTGAGGCCTTTGAACTCATGTCCTGTAAGGAATTCACGTGTCAAGAAATCAGGCAATGAGTTAGTTTCTCCTTTAATAAACTCAATTTCAAAATCGAATACAGACAAAATAGCCTGCCATCTTGCAAATATCTGTTTAGATGCGATGTTTTTAACATCTTTCATTAATATTTCTTTTGCACTTTTACAATCAACCCTTATAAGGAATTTCTGATTCAATAAATCAGATTCGAACTTTTGTACACAGAGAACTATAGATAAGATCTCTTTTTTAACCGTAGAGTAATTAACTCTAGGTCCTGTCCAAATTCCACTGGTAAATCTGACTAGGGTTTCTTTGGCATCTAGTTTTTGTTTTAAGATTCCTCCGTACCCGATGTCAGATGCGTCAGTTTCCACTACCTTTAAGGCAGATGGATGTGGAATTGCCAAACAGGGAAGGGTTTTAACCTTCTGCTTTATCCGTTTAACAGATAAAGTATGTTCTTTGGTCCATGGGCTTGGGTTTTTTCTGAGTCTTTGGAATAAAGGTTTTGCATCATGGGCCAGGTTTTTATAGAAGTCTGAGACATAGTTAAGGCTTCCTAAAAACCGTTGAAGTTGGGTTTTTTCTTTTATTTCATCAGGAAATTTACTGGCAAATTCTATGGTTCGATCAATAGGAATAATTGATCCTTGTTCAAAGTTGTGACCTAACAATCTAACTTTAGTCTGAAAGAGTTTAATCTTTCTGGCCGAGACTACCAGGCCATTTCTTTTGACAATTTTCATGAACACATTTAAGTGTTTAAAATGTTGATCAATTGTCCTGGAGAAAATAAGGACATCATCAATGTAAACAATCGAAAATGCTGAATAAGCATTAAATATTTCATTCATTATTTTTTGAAATTCTGATAGGCATTTTTAAGCCCAAAGGGCATTACGTTCCATTCGTAATGGCCAAATGGTACAGTAAAGGCAGTTTTATACTTATCTGTTTCAGCTATCTGGATTTGCCAATACCCTGACTTTATATCAAATTTTGAAAAGATTTGGGCCTCAAAGAGCCTGTTTAACAGATCTCTTTTATTAGGCAATGGGTATCTAATCCATCTCAAGGCCTTATTTAAAGGCTTGTAATTAATAACCAATCTTGGTACTCCTCTTTCTAATTCAGCAGCATTTTCAACATAAAACGCTGGACAACTCCATGGGCTTTGACTTTTTCTAATTAGCCCTTTTGACTCGAGGTCAGCAATTTCTTTTTTACAAATCTCCAAATGTCTTGGTCTCATGGCAATGGGCCGGGCTTTTGTAGGAATCATTTTTTCATTAAAATCAGGTTCATATGGTAAATTAACCACATGGCTTTTTCTAGCCCAAAAGGCATTGGGTATTTCTGCACAGATGCTATTAGCCATCTCATCTTGAAGCTGTTTTATTTTTTCTTGTATCAAAGGTTCATTAACCTTTTCTTGAACTGTTTTATAATCTATTTCTCTTTTAAGAGAATAAATAAATTTTTCTTTATTTTTGATGTTACCTTTAAGCACATCAATTTCTCTTTCCACTGGCAAGGAGATGAATTCAAAAATAAGTTCTCTCCCATTTATTTCAGTAGTTATCCCTTTCTGAGTAATTGACTTGATAGGGTATAACTTATGAAGAAATGGGTTTCCTAAGATAACTGGATGAGATAATCCTTTTACCATTATAAATGGTATTTCAAAACATATTCCCTGATTACAAACTACCGTATCAGATAATTTGTATTTAATGTCCATTTTAGAACTGTCTGCTGTATGTAGTTCTTCTACTGTTTTAGAGAAGTACTTTGAAGGTACAAGTCCTTCATCAATACAACATAAATCTGCACCTGAATCTATTAGAGCAATTGTACTAAATAAGTACTCTTTTTTAACAATTATTGTGACTTTGGTATGCCATTTGTGAGTTATAACTCTATCTATTCTGTTGACATACTGAAGACTATTTATTTCTACGGGTTCCTTTTCTTCTTTGTTTTCTGCCAATTCCATAATTAATGGAGATTCTTGTTTTACTTCTAATAAAACTAATCTTTCTTTTAAAGATTGTATTTCAGATTTTACTGAATTTATTTCTTGCCTTAACTCTTTTAGAGTTGGTTCTCTTGGCATTTTAGCCTTTTTTATCCTTTCCATAATTTCTTTAAGATCATATGGATTTTCTCTTTCTTCCATTTTCTTTTCTAAAGGACTTTTATCCTTGCACATATTTAAATATTCTTCTAATTTTTCTCTTTTTTCTTCCTGATTTTCTATCTTATCTATAAGATCTAACATCAGGTTTTGCTCTTTTGTTAAGACACATAAACCATTTAAGGTACAGAGTGATTTGTAATAATCACATTTTCCATTACAATATGAGTTTTTATCAGATTCAGTTGAGGATTCTTCAGAAGTATAATCTAGGACGTTGACTACTAAATCTTCTGGTTCTGACTCATTTAAGAGTATTTTAATTAACGAATCTTTAAGATTTTCATCAATTGCTAAAGCTTGTATCTGCTGTTTGACTCTACACTTATTAGCGTAATGTCCAGTTTTACCACATTTGTAGCAGACTACATTAGTCTCCTTTTTCTTCTGTTTAGAAGTTGTAACAGATTTTCTTTTGACTGGTCTTTTAAGTCTTTTTTCTTTCTGAGGGTAAAAGGTTCTGTGTTTTTTAATCTGTACTTGAGTTTCATTGTTGTTGACTTGAACAAAAATTTGCCTAATTGAACCTTAGGATTTTGGCCAGCCGCAAAAAAGAAAAACAAAAGAAAAGAAAAGAAACGAAAAACAGACGAGGAAAAAAAAACCAAAGAGAAGAACAAAATTTGTATAGTTGGCCAAGTGTTTTGAGTTTTCTGATTTTTGTTGTTTTAGGGCCTAGGTTGAATCACCCTTGAGCAAACCAACCCAGAATTGTTCAAACTTCTTGGGGCTGTTATTGACCTTATATTCAGCCTACATATCAAATTTGGTTCAGCCTAACATTTTTGCGTTCTTTCCTAAAACTGGACAATTGGAACCCCAAATAAAGTTTTTCTACTTTGTTTTAGTGTCACTTGAGTATATTAAAATCCGTTTAGCAAGATTATATCATTTGGATATACTTGCTTTGTTCTTGTATGAAATTTATTTACAACTCTTGCAAGGTCTGTTTTCTTGTAAGTTTTAATTGAAATTCAAGGGTATTTCTTCTTGAAAGAATTGTTCGTCGATTGAACACCATCTTGCAATTATTTTCTGGTTCTCTTCATATTGGATGTTGAGGGTTGGGAAAGAGTGGAAGATCACTTACTCTTGATTGGAGGGATGGTGCAATAGCTACCAAAACAAGAGTGGCTGTTCCTTTGAAATTTATCAAGGGAGCTTGTATCATCCTATTTGGTAAGCTTGCTATTTTCTTTTATAGTGCTTGTAATAAGCCTATATAAAGGCCAACTCTTGTAAGCTTAAAGCATTCTGAATTTTAATCAATAGCAAGTGCACCAACCTTTTGAAGATGCTTTTGTGCATTTTGCAAAAATTAGGAACCATACAGCCATGCTCCAACCATTTATAGGAAAAGCAAAGTTTCTACTTTTAGCTTCAAGACAAAACACTTCTTTTCAGCTTGTCTTTCACGTATAGACTAATCAGAACATATTATTTATGTTTGAATTTTATATGCATTAAATGGAGAGTGTGGGGTATTAACCAAGCTTGCAATTGTCCTTTGGCCATTAGGGAAGCTTGGCTAAATACCCTCTCCAGCAGATATAGCTGCTCTTGTTTACATTTTTTTGGCTTCATATTTCATATTGTAATTGAGAGGTAGAGAAAAGCCTTTCGTGGCTGTAATGCTCTAAGGAGCTTTGTTCTGGTATGAACTTTATTTGCAATTCTTGCAAGGTTTGTTCTCTTGTAAGTTTTAATTGAAATTCAAGGGTATTTCTTCTGGAAAGAATTGTTGTTGGATTGAACACCATCTTGCAATTTTTTTCTGGTTCTCTTCACATTGGATGTTGAGGATTGGGAAATAGTGGAAGATCACTTAGTCTTGATTGGAGGGACGGTTCAATAGCTGCCAAAACAAGAGTGGCCGTTCCTTTGAAATTTATCAAGGGAGCTTTTATCATTTGGTATCAGAGCCTGGTTCTCTAAATCAGATCACTATCCTTTTCTTTTTGTGTTTTCTTTGTATTATCTTTGTGTTTGAGTTGAGTTCTCTTTTTCCATTTTTTTGCTGTTTTCTTCACACTTTCCGTGCATATAAGGTTTAGTAGTAAGTTTAAAACCAGGAACTACTAACCCTCATAAGTGTTTGTGTCTTTTCCCCCTTTGTATTTGTTTGAGTTTTTTTTATACAATGTGGTTCCATTTCTGCTGTGTACTCTTCTTGTGAAACTGAAAATTTTTCTTGCTTCTTTTCCACATTTGGAGCGTATTTCGATTTTTTGTGTTGTTGGAAGAGTGGTCAAAGTACTGGAACTTTTTACAAGTTAGTGTATAACAAGAGTAATTGAGTTTCATTGTTGTTGACTTGAACAAAAATTTGCCTAATTGAACCTTAGGATTTTGGCCAGCCGCAAAAAAGAAAAACAAAAGAAAAGAAAAGAAACGAAAAACAGAAGAGGAAAAAAAAAACCAAAGAGAAGAACAAAATTTGTATAGTTGGCCAAATGTTGTGAGTTTTCTGATTTTTGTTGTTTTAGGGCCTAGGTTGAAGCACCCTTCAGCAAACCAACCCAAAAATCGTTCAAACTTTTTGGGGCTGCTATTGACCTTATATTCAGCCTATATATCAAATTTGGTTCAGCCTACCATTTTTGCGTTCTTTCCTAAAACTGGACAATTGGAACCCCAAATAAAGTTTTTCTACTTTGTTTTAGTGTCATTTGAGCATATTAAAATCAATTTAGCAAGATTATATCATTCGGATATACTTGCTTTGTTCTTGTATGAAATTTATTTACAACTCTTGCAAGGTCTGTTTTCTTGTAAGTTTTAATTGAAATTCAAGGGTATTTCTTCTTGAAAGAATTGTTCGTCGATTGAACACCATCTTGCAATTATTTTCTGATTCTCTTCATATTGGATGTTGAGGGTTGGGAAAGAGTGGAAGATCACTTAGTCTTGATTGGAGGGATGGTGCGATAGCTGCCAAAACAGGAGTGGCCGTTCCTTTGAAATTTATCAAGGGAGCTTGTATCATCCTATTTGGTAAGCTTGTTATTTTCCTTTATAGTGCTTGTAATAAGCCTATATAAATGTCAACTCTTGTAAGCTCAAAGCATTCTGAATTTTAATCAATAGCAAGTGCACCAACCTTTTGAATATGCTTTTGTGCATTTTGCAAAAATTGGGAACCATGACTTTGCACAAGAGTTCCAGCCATGCTCCAACCATTTATAGGAAAAGCAAAGTTTTTACTTTCAGCTTCAAGACAAAACACTTCCTTTCACTTCTTTTCAGCTTGTCTTGCAAGTGTAGACTAATCAGAACATACTATTTATGTTTTAATTTTATATGCATTAAAGGGAGAGTGTGGGGTATTAACCAAGCTTGCAATTGTCCTTTGGCCATTAGGGAAGCTTGGCCAAATACCCACTCCAGCAGATATAGCTGCTCTTGTTTTCATTTTTTGGCTTCAGATTTCATATTGTAATTGAGAGGTAGAGAAAAGCCTTCCATGGCTGTAATGCTCTAAGGAGCTTTGTTCTTGTATGAATTTTATTTGCAATTCTTGCAAGGTTTGTTCTCTTGTAAGTTTTAATTGAAATTCAAGGGTATTTCTTCTGGAAAGAATTGTTGTCGGATTGAACACCATCTTGCAATTTTTTTCTGGTTCTCTTCACATTGGATGTTGAGGGTTGGGAAATAGTGGAGGATCACTTAGTCTTGATTGGAGGGATGGTCCAATAGCTGACAAAACAAGAGTGGCCGTTCCTTTGTGTAGAAAGAGATGATTCTCATTGATTTCAATTAATCTGTACATGGGTATTTATATACAATTGATTCCTATAATTGTGTTATACTAATTAGGAAGAAATCCTAAATAAGAAATCCTAAATAGGAATACAGAATACAGAATATACACAGAAATAATATAATGATTGACTTTCCATAACACTCCCCCTCAAGTTGGAGCATAGATGTTAATCATGCCCAACTTGTTACAAATGTAGTCAATCCTAGCTCCATTCAGAGCTTTTGTGAAAATATCTCCTAACTGCTCTCCAGTTTTGATGTGTCCTGTTGAGATGATCTGTTGTTGAATCTTTTCACGAACAAAGTGACAATCAATCTCAATATGTTTGGTCCGCTCATGAAATACCGGATTAGAAGCAATATGGAGAGCAGCTTGATTATCACACCACAATTTCGCAGGCAGGGGGGTCTTAAAACCTGTCTCATCTAGTAATTGAAATATCCACATTACCTCACATACTGATTGTGCCATGGCTCTGTATTCGGATTCAGCACTAGATCGAGAAACTACACTCTGCTTCTTGCTTTTCCAAGACACCAAATTTCCTCCAACAAAAACGCAATATCCAGTAGTTGACCTCCTATCAACCTTAGATCCAGCCCAGTCGGCATCTGAAAAACATTCAACATTCAAATGCCCATGATTACCATATAACAAACCTCTTCCTGGAGCTCCTTTCAGATAGCACAAGATTTGTCCCAAGGCTTCCCAATGAGCAACAGTTGGGGAAGACATAAACTGACTTACCACACTAACGGCATAAGCAATGTCAGGACGAGTGACAGTAAGGTAGTTCAATTTTCCTACCAATCTCCTGTATCTCTCTGGATCTTCAAACAACTCACTATCCCCTGCTAACAGTTGTAAATTTGGAGTCATTGGTGCACTACAAGGCTTAGCACCTAATTTTCCTGTCTCTGTCAATAGATCAAGGACATATTTTCTTTGAGACAAGAAAATACCCTTCTTACTTCTCATAACTTCAATACCCAAAAAATACTTTAATAATCCCAAGTCTTTGGTCTGAAACTGGGTTTGGAGGAAGGTTTTAAGAGATGAAATACCTGCAGAGTCACTCCCAGTGATGATAATGTCATCCACATAGACTACCAGGAGAATTAGACCAGCCTCAGATTGCTTATAAAATACTGAGTGATCACACTTACTCTTTTGCATACCAAATTCCTGTACTGCTTCACTGAATCTCCCAAACCAGGCCCTAGGACTTTGTTTCAAGCCATAAAGAGACTTCCGAAGCCTACAAACTTTACCCAACTCCCCCTGAGCAACAAACCCAGGTGGTTGCTCCATATACACCTCCTCCTGAAGATCACCATGAAGGAAAGCATTCTTGATATCCAATTGGTGCAGGGGCCAATCATATGTAGCTGCTAAAGAGATAAACAAGCGAACAGAAGTAAGTTTAGCTACAGGAGAAAAAGTGTCAGAGTAATCAACCCCATATGTCTGAGCATATCCTTTTGCTACAAGGCGTGCTTTTAACCTAGCCACAGAACCATCAGGATTTACCTCATCAGAATACCCATTTGCAACCAATAGCTTTCTTACCAGTGGGCAAAGGCAACAGTTCCCATGTACCATTAGCATCTAAAGCCTCCATTTCCTCTTTCATAGCAGCACACCAGCCAGGATGAGACAGTGCCTCACCAACAGTATTAGGGATAGGAACAGAGTCTAAAGAAGTAACAAAACACCGAGAACAAGAAGACAATTGATTATAAGAAACAAAAGAAGAGATAGGGTAAGTACATGAACGTTTACCTTTACGAAGAGCAATGGGTAAGTCTAGATCAGAATCATGATCAGTATGAGGTACAGGATCTCCCAACGAAGTAGCTGGTGGAGGATCTGAGTCAGGAATCTCCAATCTCCTGGAATAAACATGAACAACGGGAGGCCGAGTAGAGACAGAAGAAACAGGCTGTGAGAGAGGACTAGACATTGGTTGGACAGTATATATTAAGATATCATCCTCCTCCCCCTGACTCTCATACACAGATGATTGAGAAAAAAATGGAGTGGACTCAAAAAATGTAACATCTGCAGAAACAAGATAACGATTAAGAGTAGGAGAGAAACAGCGGTACCCTTTTTGGATCCGGGAGTACCCAAGGAAGACACATTTGAGAGACTTTGGATCCAATTTAGTAACCTGCGGACGAACATCACGTACAAAACAAGTACAACCAAAAATACGGGGTTCAACAGGAAACAAAGATTTTGTAGGGAACAAAGCAGTATAAGGAATATCCTCATTAAGGACAGAAGACGGCATACGATTGATCAAAAAACATGCCGTAGAAACTGCATCTGCCCAAAAGTGTTTAGGAACTTTCATCTGAAAAAGAAGAGCACGAGTTACCTCAAGAAGATGCCGATTTTTTCTTTCGGCCACGCCATTTTGGGATGGGGTATCCACACAGGAAGACTGATGAAGAATGCCATTTTGTGTCATATAAGACTGAAATTGTGCTGAAAAGTATTCTTTAGCATTGTCACTTCTTAATATGCGCACAGAAATATTAAATTGAGTTTTAATTTCATTACAAAAGGCACAAAAGATAGAAAACAACTCAGAACGATTTTTCATTAAATATAACCAGGTAACACGAGAGTAATCATCAACAAAAGTAACAAAATAACGAAATCCAGTGTTAGAAGTAACAGAACAAGGACCCCAAACATCAGAATGAACTAACTCAAAAGGGGATGAAGCCCGTTTATTGACTCTAGACACAGAAGGCAAACGATGATGTTTTGCAAACTGACACGACTCACATTCTAGTACTGATAAAGACTGAAACTGAGGACACAACTTCTTCATGGTAGACAAAGAAGGATGACCCAATCTACAATGAGCTTCAAGAGGTGTTAAGGTACTGGAGCAAACAAGCGACCGCGGTACATGATTTTCCAGAATGTAGAGACCACCTGACTCACGTCCTCTACCAATAATCTGCTTCGTCGTAAGATCCTGAAACAAACACTGATCAGAAAAAAAGGAAATAGAACAATTTAAGGTACGAGTAAGTTTACTAACAGAAAGTAGATTAAAAGAGAAATTTGGTAGACACAAAACAGATGACAAAGAAATTGACGAAGTCGGATTCGCAGTTCCAGAACCCATGACACAAGAAGTAGAACCATCAGCTAAAGTAACAGTAGAGGAAGTGGGATTAGACTGAAAAGCAGATAGAAGACTAGAATTACCTGTCATGTGATCTGTTGCACCAGAATCAATAACCCATTTGGATGAGGAAGACACAAGGCATGTAGTGGATTTACCTGACTCAGCGATCGCAGTGATAGGGGAACTGGTAGGCTTTAGAGATGCCTGATACTGGGAAAACTGTGCAAAATCCTCTGCAGATACCAAAACAGTTTTCTCAGAGGAAGATACCGTAGAATCCTCTGCTGCCATATTTGCCATCTGTGATCGCTGATTTTTCCTCTGAAGTTGTGGACAATTATATTTTGTATGGCCAGGCTCATGACAATAATAACAAATGACTCCTCTTGAGTCCTGATTAGAACTAGCCTCTCCATTACGCTGATTACTTCTGTTGCCTGTAATTCCTCCTCTACTTCCTCTTCTATTACCCTGTTGTCCATTTGGATTACGGCTAATAAGAGCACTACTGGCAGGCTGTGAAGATTGGGTACTCTCTGTACGAAGGACCCGTGTGAATGTTTCATGCAAAGAGGAAATCTCAGAACTGGAAAGAATCTGAGATTTAGCAGTCTCATACTCTGAAGGAAGGCCTGCAAGAAAACTCATAACAGCTAGTTGCTCCCGTTGGGCCTGCTGAACTTTCACATCAGAACTAAAAGGCAACAATACATTAAGTTCCTCATATACCCGTTTAAAATCCATAAAATAAGCCGTGAGAGACTTATTCTCTTTCTCAGCACGGTAGAATGCCTTACAAACATCATAAATACGGGAGATATTCCCTTTACCAGAATACAGAAAATCTAAGTAATCCATCAATTCCTTAACAAATTCACAGTGATTAATTAAACTAATTACCTCACTGTGAATCGAGTTCCGAAGCTGCAAAAACAACCGAGCATCCTCCCTTAGCCAAGTTTGTTGTGTATCATCAGTAGGTGGATCTTTAGTAAGGTGATCATCCTTATCAATGCTACGCAAATAGACCCTAACAGTCTTACTCCACTCCAGGTAATTCGAACCATTAAGTTTGTGTTCCGTGATCTTAGTCATCATCGGAATCACATCAGAAATAACATTCTTATTGTCTGCCATTTGTTGAGACAAAGAAAACTAACCGAAACACTAATCCAAAGTGCTTACAGCAACAAAATAATCCAAAATCACAAATCAAGTAAATACCGAAATAGGATCTGAGAGCCAAACCTCAGAAGTCCTTTAATGGTGTACTGGATCAGGCAACAGCACACAGTGGTGGAATGAGGGGATTGAGGCGACGCTGGCAATGTTGATCGGAGTCGAAACGGCCGGTCGGCGGCCAAGGTCTCTCCTGAGCTGGGTGGTGAGAACAAATAGTCACCCTAGATAGATGACCTGCTCTGATACCATGTAGAAAGAGATGATTCTCATTGATTTCAATTAATCTGTACATGGGTATTTATATACAATTGATTCCTATAATTGTGTTATACTAATTAGGAAGAAATCCTAAATAAGAAATCCTAAATAGGAATACAGAATACAGAATATACACAGAAATAATATAATGATTGACTTTCCATAACACTTTGAAATTTATCAAGGGAGCTTTTATCATTTGGTATCAGAGCCTGGTTCTCTAAATCAGGTCACTATCCTTTTCTTTTTGTGTTTTCTTTGTATTATCTTTGTGTTTGAGTTGAGTTCTCTTTTTCCATTTTTCCGCTGTTTTCTTCGCACTTTCCGTGCATATAAGGTTTAGTAGTAAGGTTAACACCAGGAACTACTAACCCTCATAAGTGTTTGTGTCATTTCCCCCTTTGTATTTATTAGAGTTTTTTTTTATACAATGCAGTTCCATTTCTGCTGTGTGCTTTCCTTGTGAAACTGAAAATTTTCCTTGCTTCTTTTTCACATTTGGAGCGTATTTGGAGTGTTTGTGTTGTTGGAAGTGTGGTCAAAGTGCTGGAACTGTTTACAAGTTAGTGTGTACAAGAGTACTTGAGTTTCATTATTGTTGACTTGAACAAAAATCTGCCTAATTGAACCTTAGGATTTTGGGCAACCGAAAAAAAGAAAAACAAAAGAAAAGAAAAGAAAGGAAAAAGAGAAGAGGAAAAAAAAAACCAAAGAGAAGAACAAAATTTATATAGTTGGCCAAGTGTTGTGAGTTTTCTTATTTTTGTTGTTTTATGGCCTAGGTTGAAGCACCCTTGAGCAAACCAACCCAGAAATTGTTCAAATTTTTTGGGACTGTTATTGACCTTATATTCAGCCTACATATCAAATTTGGTTCAGCCTACCATTTTTGCGTTCTTTCCTAAAACTGGAGAATTGGAATCCCAAATAAAGTTTTTCTACTTTGTTTTAGCGTCATTTGAGTATATTAATATCAGTTTAGCAAGATTATATTATTTGGATATACTTGCTTTGTTCTTGTATGAACTTTATTTACAACTCTTGCAAGGTCCGTTTTCTTGTAAGTTTTAATTGAAATTCAAGGGTATTTCTTCTTGAAAGAATTGTTCGTCGATTGAACACCATCTTGCAATTATTTTCTGGTTCCCTTCATATTGGATGTTGAGGCTTGGGAAAGAGTGGAAGATCACTTAGTCTTGATTGGAGGGACGGTGCAATAGCTGCCAAAACAGGAGTGGCCGTTCCTTTGAAATTTATCAAGAGAGCTTGTATCATCCTATTTGGTAAACTTGCTATTTTCCTTTATAGTGCTTGTAATAAGCCTATATAAAGGCCAACTCTTGTAAGCTCAAAGCATTCTGAATTTTAATCAATAGCAAGTGCACCAACCTTTTGAAGATGCTTTTGTGCATTTTGGAAAAATTGGGAACCATGACTTTGCACAAGAGTTTCAGCCATGCTCCAACCATTTATAGGAAAAGCAAAGTTTCTACTTTCAGCTTCAAGACAAAACACTTCCTTTCACTTCTTTTCATCTTGTCTTTCACGTGTTGACTAATCAGAACATACTATTTATGTTTTAATTTTATATGCATTAAAGGGAGAGTGTGGGGTATTAACCAAGCTTGCAATTTTCCTTTGGCCATTAGGGAAGCTTGGCCAAATACCCACTCCAGCAGATATAGCTGCTCTTGTTTTCATTTTTTGGCTTCAGATTTCATATTGTAATTGAGAGGTAGAGAAAAGCCTTCCGTGGCTGTAATGCTCTAAGGAGCTTTGTTCTTGTATGAACTTTATTTGCAATTCTTGCAAGGTTTGTTCTCTTGTAAGTTTTAATTGAAATTCAAGGGTATTTCTTCTGGAAAGAATTGTTGTTAGATTGAACACCATCTTGCAATTTTTTTCTGGTTCTCTTCACATTGGATGTTGAGGGTTGGGAAATAGTGGAAGATCACTTAGTGTTGATTGGAGGGACGGTCCAATAGCTGACAAAACAAGAGTGGTCGTTCCTTTGAAATTTTTCAAGGGAGCTTTTATCATTTGGTATCAGAGCCTGGTTCTCCAAATCAGGTCACTATGCTTTTTTTCTTGTGTTTTCTTTGTATTATCTTTGTGCTTGAGTTGAGTTCTCTTTTTCTATTTTTCTGCTGTTTTCTTCACACTTTCCGTGCATATAAGGTTTAGTAGTAAGGTTAACACCAGGAACTACTAACCCTCATATGTGTTTGTGTCTTTTCCCCCTTTGTATTTGTTTGAGTTTTTTTTATACAATGTGGTTCCATTTCTGCTGTGTGCTCTCCTTGTGAAGCTGAAAATTTTTCTTGCTTCTTTTCCACATTTGGAGCGTATTTGGAGTGTTTGTGTTGTTGGAATCGGTTAAAGTGCTGGAACTGTTTACAAGTTAGTGTATACAAGAGTACTTGAGTTTCATTGTTGTTGACTTGAACAAAAATCTGCCTAATTGAACCTTAGGATTTTGGCCAGCCGAAATAAAGAAAAACAAAAGAAAAGAAAAGAATGGAGAAAGAGAAGAGGAAAAAAAAAACCAAAGAAAAGAACAAAATTTGTATAGTTGGCCAAATGTTGTGAGTTTTCTGATTTTTGTTGTTTTAGGGCCTAGGTTGAAGCACCCTTGAGCAAACCAACCCAGAAATTGTTCAAACTTTTTGGGGCTGTTATTGACCTTATATTCAGCCTACATATCAAATTTGGTTCAGCCTACCATTTTTGCGTTCTTTCCTAAAACTGGACAATTGGAACCCCAAATAAAGTTTTTCTACTTTGTTTTAGTGTCACTTGAGCTTTTTTTGCATTCTTGCAAGGTTTGTTCTCTTGTAAGTTTTAATTGAAATTCAAGGGTATTTCTTCTGGAAAGAATTGTACTTGGATTGAACACCATCTTGCAATTTTTTTCTGGTTCTTTTCACATTGGATGTTGAGGGTTGGAAAAATAGTGGAAGATCAGTATTGATTGGAGGGACGGTCCAAAGCTGCCAAAACAAGAGTGGCCGTTCCTTTGAAATTTGATGATGTAGAGGCTGATTTGGTATTATGCATACATTGCCATTCCACCTCATATGCAAGTTGAATTAATTCATCCAAAGAATCAAATTGTTGCCATTCAACTTTTGTTGCAATATCATACCTCAAACCTCCAAGAAATCTTGCAATTATTTGCTGTTGATGCTCTTGACAATCATAACATTGAACGAACTCTATCAAATATTCTTCTACACACTTGTAACCTTGTTTCAATTTTCACAGCCTAGTCATTCTCTCCAAAGCTTGAATAATATTGCGAAGTTGTGACAACACATCTTCATAAAGTGTTGCAAACATCTTTTTTTTTTGTTTTGTACATATGCATAAAACACTCAATTCATACACTACCTCATGTGTTTACACTCTCAAGAAAACCAAGTGCTACCACCTAAGCTCTGATACCAAACAGATGTGCCTTGACGAGTGAGAGAATGAAACTCAATCAAATTAAATGAAAGGGGAATTCGAATTAAGAGAATGAAACAAGAAAAATAACATTAAACAAATAGGAAACCAAAATAGGGCAAGAACACTTGAAATACAAGAATGAAATTTTGCCAGATTTTAACTCTTTTTTTTTTTTGGTTTAACTTGCCACAAAGTAAAAGGAAAGGATAAAAGCAAATCTTTTTATAGTTTTGATATTTATGAACTAAAACTAAAAACAAAACAAGAAAGATAAAAGGATAAGTAGAAGAAAGAAATTCTTTGATAAGTTCAGAATGCCACAAAGAAACCAATCTTCAAAGGTAGATGCCACACAAGAAGCCTTGTGATAAGTCATGTAATTCGCCAAAATCAAATTAGATTGATAAGAATTTAAATTTGGTAGCACTTATGCTAAGTTAACTCTTCATTCTCTGAAGTGTTTGAAATCTCTTCATTGTGTTTAAGCATTACATATGTGAGCCTATTTATAGGCAAAGATAAGAAAATAAAGAGGAAAATTACAAGGAAACTAATTAGGAAATAAAGATATACAAATCTGGCAAGATAGCAATAATCTCCCAAGATTGTATTCTGAGTTGACAAGTCAAAATTCGTCTATATTATTGCTGGCCAAAATCTTTGAAGATCTTGGAGAATATTTGGTGGTCAAATATGCCAAATTGACTCCCAACCCATATAGGAACATAAAAGGCATGAAAAAACACTAAAATTTCCTCAGTATGGGCTTCCAAAAGTGAATAAATAATAGCATATTTTGGACCCACGAATTTTGAAGAATAATATCAATGATGTCATCATGGAGGACTTACTTGATGCACCTATGTTCAAGGAGGCTATCACAAGATCACGGGCCGAGGCATTGCAACCACTAGTGGAGGAACACCATTCGGCCAAGGACTCACCAAGCCCTAAAGGATGCGCCACTTGCCTAATGACATTGCACATACGAGAACAAGAAGGAACAAGCATGGCCGAATGCTTGGGAGACCCATTGGAGCATGGCTTAGGTGGCATGCCAAGTAGCAAATGATCTGGCAACCAAGGAGTATGTGGCAGCTAGTGTGGAAGGTGATGTGGCATGTGGGAGCTCTTCTTCTACAAGTCTACCAACTATTAGAAGATACAGCTATTCCCAATATGCAAGAGCTATTGATGTTGGTTACTGTCCACTTCTTTTACACTTTTGGTAAAAGCTAATTAACCAAATTAGACTACAAGACAAAGAACATTTTTTAGAGATTGTGATTAGATTTGGGAGGCTTCTTTTGCAATTTTGGTAAAAGGTAATTTACCAAATTAGACTACAAGACAAATAATATTTTTAGGAGATTGTGATTTGATTTGCGAGGGCTTCTTTTTATGGTATTGTAATTTAAACATTTATAGAAAGACTAAGGAAATTATCCAAGCCAAGCATGGTTCGTTGGGCAATAGCTATGCATGGCAGAAACTCACCTCTAAAAGGAGAGTCTCTCTCATTTTGCGGGAGATTTTTTTGAAATTGTATTTTCTTCGTCCATTGTAGAGAAGCTTCATTAAAAGAAAAATAAAACTCGAGAACAAAAGAAATATCACTAAACAAAACAAAAGTGTACATGTAAAATAATTCCTTAATATACCTGCTGGAAAAGATCTTCAGTTAGAAATGGTGTCCACTGCAATATGATTTCTAAATTGGTATTCCAATCATTCAGTGAGATCTTATTTTCTTGTTCCAATTAGCTTCTTCTATATTCTCAAAGTCAATCTTCTAATTTCAGACATTAAATAAATAAATAAAACATTGAGACATGGCAAATGCTGGAATAATATAATGACGCATGCTTATAAACTATTCTTACCATAAGAACCACAATATCTTCCTTTCCTGTTGAGGTAAAAATGTGTAAGAGAGCAATCCGATACTTTGTGTTTGGCTGGAGAAAAAATTTTTATTAGTTCTTGAAAATAATCATAACAATAATTGGTTTAGAATCATTCTAAGATACAAACCTCTTCCCATCATTACAACATAAAAACACTACAACATCAGCTCCAAGCCTCATAGTACTTATTTTAAACCCATTTCCATCTGAAATAATAGAAAAAAAAAAGTCATATGAGGAATAATTATACGAAAATAATAATGTTCAGTGATCTGTTTACAAGTAGAGAGAAATAAGAGAGCTCACATTGACCAATAGTATTTGTCATCTTGCTTTTAGCAGAATATCCAAGAGACATACACTACCGCATCTTATTAGGATTCATTCCACCACCATTGTCTATAACCAAGATGAGCTGATTAGAAAACCGTTCACTCATTATTAGTGCCTAATGCAGTTATGCATGATTAAAATTCTTTAAGTTTCTTCGATTTGTGGGTCTCAATTTTCATGCATTCTCCACCACTTTGAGAGAATGCTTAAAACTTATCTTTATAATTATAACTACAAATTTTCATGTCTAGCTTGGTCTGATCTAATGACTGAACGTATATTAAGTCCAAGTCCCCAAATCCCCCTACTCTACAAATTTTCATTGTACAAAATTCATTTTTAAGATGTTAAATTTGAGCCTCAATTTTAGTCAATTATATAAAAAAAATTCATTATGTTTGATCCCTCATTAAATTATCTGAACTACAGGTGACCTCTGACCTCATTTGGTCTCTTTGATACCAGAATCTTCTTAATTCTTGTGGAGATAATGGAGAATTAAAGAGAGAACACCAAGAGATCGATCATGGCTACTAATACAGTTTCTCCATTGTTTGATTTTCTTCTTTTATTTTTCTCCCAAAAAAAAATAACGGCATAGGAAATTTCCATTATTTTAATTAAAAGGTTAAACATATCTGTCTTCAATAAAAATATGATAAGTGTTACCTTTTAGAAATTAAAAAATTGCATAATCTTCATAATATATTGTAATTGTTATAAAAATTCAAATAAATTAATTTGTTTTCTCTAATTTGACTTTATAATGATAGTTCTACTTAACTAATATTAATTTTGGACTATAATAATAATAATAATAATAATAATAATAATAATAATAATAACTCTCATTTATATATATTCTATATTGAAATTTTGGATTTTAAAATTAAGAAATGGAATAACATTCAATTTCAATTAATAACTATTTATTAAGAATCTTTGAATCCAACCAAAACCTCTTCGATCGATTACAAAATTATATCAAACAAATAAGAATAAACAAGAGCAATATTACGGAATTATATTGTTGCCAGTAAATTTTGAAAACAAATACAAATTGAATCTCAGGCGAACACCAGCAGCATCGGATAATAAAATAAAGCTAGTTACGTACCTTCCACTAGCAGCATCACGCTACCATCTCTCTGGTTTTTCAACACATCTACATTAACATAAGTGGCTCCATTGCAAATCTCATCTAAAGAATTATCCAAAAGCTCTGCGAAAGCTCCCAATGCCCACATATGGCTAGTTGCATTCGAATGCAAAAATTTTGGGTGCACCCTTACATGATCCATCCCAACTGCAAAACAAATTGAAATTTCATGAGCCTATCTATTAAATATACTAATTACTTAACCAGGTTATCTTCTTCTCTTATAGAGAAATTAAGAGGAACACCAACCAGAGTAGGTATAATCGGAGACTCTGCGTTCCCCATAAGATCCTGCTTTCCAGAATTACTTGCAACTGCGTACAAACGGAGCCTTAACTATTTGATTACTGCTTTCTTTATTATTATTAACTACAACAACTAAGGGTCCCGGCGAACTCTCCGGCACGGTGCGGATACGAGCAAGAAATCCAGCCGGCACAATCGAATCAAATTGCTCGAGTTTCTGTTTCTTTAACATGACCAAACTACTCGAGCTTAGCTTCCGCTTATCCCCATCCTTAACATGATGATCGATATCGGATTGTTCACGATTTTGTTGCTTGAGGGAGGCCATGGGAGACTTGTTTGGAAAGCAAGAAACAGAGAGAAATTTTCAGGGGATAAGAAAAGACGAGGACAGGATTCTGGAAAGAAGGCGATCGTGCTTGTGAAGGAGTAGATGAGTAGTGGCGCGATTGTCTCTCTCTTGTTTATATAGGGTTTTGGTAACGGTTTCGCACGTGCGAGCATACAACCCAATTTGATTGGAAGACAAAATACAAATTTTAGAAATTCAAATCCTTGAATGTGTAGGATACTGCTGACTAATGATTTATTAATATTAAATTATCTTTTGTTACAAAAAAAAAAATCAAACCATTTAATGACGCATGCTTATAAACTGTTCTTACCATAGGAACCACAATATCTTCCTTTCCTGTTGTGGTCAAAAATGTGTAAGAGAGCAATCCGATACTTTGTGTTTGGCTGGAGAAAAAATTATTATTAGTTTTTGAAAATAATCATAACAATAATTGGTTTAGAATCTTTCTAACATACAAACCTCTTTCCATCATGACAACGTAAAAACACTACAACATCAGCTCCAAGCCTCATAACACTTGTTTTAAACCCATTTCCATCTGAAATAATAGAAAAAAAAAAGTCATATGAGGAATAATTATACGAAAATAATAATGTCCAGTGATCTGTTTACAAGTAGAGAGAAATAAGAGAACTCACATTGACCAATAGTATTTGCCATCTTGCTTTTAGCAGAATATCCAAGAGACATACACTACCGCATCTTATCAGGATACATTCCACCACCATTGTCTGCAACCAAGATGAGCTGACTAGAAAACCGTTCACTCAGTATTTGTGCCTAATGCAGTTATGCATGATTACAATTCTTTAAGTTTCTTCGATTTGCGGGTCTCAATTTTCATGCATTCTCCACCACTTTGAGAGAATGCTTAAAACTTATCTTTATAATTATAACAACAAATTTTCATGTCTTGCTTGGTCTGATCTAATCACTGAACATATATTAATTCCAAGTCCCCAAATCCCCCTACTCTACAAATTTTCATTGTAAAGAATTCATTTTTAAGATGTTAAATTTGAGCCTTAATTTTAGTCAATTATATAAAAAAAATTCATTATGTTTGATCCCTCATTAAATTCTCCAAACTGCAAGTGACCTGTGACCTCATTTAGTCTCTTTGATACTAGAATCTTCTTAATTCTCGTGGAGATATTGGAGAATTAAAGAGAGAACACCAAGAGATCTATCATGGCTACTAATATAGTTTCTCAGTTGTTTGATTTTCTTCTTGTATTTTTCTCCCAAAAAAAAATAAGGGCATAGGAAATTTCTATTATTTTAATTAAAAGGTTAAACACATCTATTTTCAAGAAAAATATGATAAGTGTTACTTTTAAGAAATTAAAAAATTGCATAATCTTCATAATATATTATAATTGTTATAAAAATTCAAATAAATTAATTTGTTTTCTCTAATTTGACTTTATAATGATAGTTCTATTTAACCAATATTAATTTTGGACTATAATAATAATAATAATAATAATAATAATAATAATAATAATAATAATAATAATAACTCTCATTTATATATATATTCTATATTGAAATTTTGGATTTTAAAATTAAAAAATAGAATAACATTCAATTTCAATTAATAACTATTTATTAAGAATCTTTGAATCCAACCAAAACCTCTTCGATCGATTACAAAATTATATCAAACAAATAAGAATAAACAAGAGCAATATTACGGAATTATATTGTTGCCAGTAAATTTTGAAAACAAATACAAATTGAATCTCAGGCGAACACCAGCAGCATCGGATAATAAAATAAAGCTAGTTACGTACCTTCCACTAGCAGCATCACGCTACCATCTCTCTGGTTTTTCAACACATCTACATTAACATAAGTGGCTCCATTGCAAATCTCATCCAAAGAATTATCCAAAAGCTCTGCGAAAGCTCCCAATGCCAACATATGGCTAGTTGCATTCGAATGCAAAAATTTTGGGTGCACCCTTACATGATCCATCCCAACTGCAAAACAAATTGAAATTTCATGAGCCTATCAATTAAATATACTAATTACTTAACCAGGTTATCTTCTTCTCTTTTAGAGAAATTAAGAGGAACACCAACCAGAAGAATTGGTATAATCGGAGAATCTGCGTTCCCCATATTCTCCTGCTTCCCAGAACTACTTGCAACTGCGTACAAACGGAGCCTTAACTATTTGATTACTGCTTTCTTTATTATTATTAACTACAACAACTAAGGGCCCTGGCAAACTCTCCGGCACGGTGCGGATACGAGCAAGAAATCCAGCCGGCACAATCGAATCAAATTGCTCGAGTTTCGGTTTCTTTAACATGACCAAACTACTAGAGCTTAGCTTCCGCTTATCCCTATCCTTAACATGATGATCGATATCGGATTGTTCACGATTTTGTTGCTTGAGGGAGGCCATGGGAGACTTGTTTGGAAAGCAAGAAACGGAGAGAAATTTTCAGGGGATAAGAAAAGACGAGGACAGGATTCTGAAAAGAAGGCGATCGTGCTTGTGAAGGAGTAGATGAGTAGCGGCGCCATTGTCTCTCTCTCGTTTATATAGGGTTTTGATAACGGTTTCGCACGTGCGAGCAAATCTCATCTAAAGAATTATCCAAAAGATCTGCGAAAGCTCCCAATGCCCACATATGGCTAGTTGCATTCGAATGCAAAAATTTTGGGTGCACCCTTACATGATCCATCCCAACTGCAAAACAAATTGAAATTTCATGAGCCTATCTATTAAATATACTAATTACTTAACCAGGTTATCTTCTTCTCTTACAGAGAAATTAAGAGGAACACCAACCAGAAGAATTGGTATAATCGGAGAATCTGCGTTCCCCATAATCTCCTGCTTTCCAGAACTACTTGCAACTAGGCACAAACGGAGCCTTAACTATTTGATTACTGCTTTCTTTATTATTATTAACTACAACAACTAAGGGCCCCGGCGAACTCTCCGGCACGGTGCGGATACGAGCAAGAAATCCAGCCGGCACAATCGAATCAAATTGCTCGAGTTTCGGTTTCTTTAACATGACCAAACTACTAAAGCTTAGCTTCCGCTTATCCCCATCCTTAACATGATCGATATCGGATTGTTCACGATTTTGTTGCTTGAGGGAGGCCATGGGAGACTTGTTTGGAAAGCAAGAAACGGAGAGAAATTTTCAGGGGATAAGAAAAGACGAGGACAGGATTCTGGAAAGAAGGCGATCGTGCTTGTGAAGGAGTAGATGAGTAGCGGCGCGATTGTCTCTCGGGTTTTGGTAACGGTTTCGCACGTGCGGGCATACAACCCAATTTGATTGGAAGATAAAATAAAAATTTTAGAAATTCAAATCCTTGAATGTGTAGGATACTGCTGACTAATGATTTATTAATATTAAATTATCTTTTGTCACTAAAAAAAAAATTAACATTGGCTAATATATTTATTTCTTGCCTGAAAACTGAAATATAAACTAAAAAGAAAAAAGTTTTTTAATTAATATATATATATATATATATATATATATATATATATATATAATATTTTAATTTCCTACAAAAGAATGAACCCATAAGCTAAATGGATTATTATTAAAACAAAAATTTTAAGAATATTAAATTTAATATGTTAGTAATTTTTTTAATTAAAATAAATGGAGCAGAAATTTAACTAGCTAAATCAAAATTTTTAAATGAATATTAAAATAATAAATAATATATTGCAAAATATTTAACTGTGCTGGCTAGTAATTATCTCTCCAATCACTTTTATCTATAATTTGAGATTTTTTTACAGTAATTAAAGAAATAATTAAATCATTTAAATTATGATAAAATACTTCTTAATTTGAATAAATTAGTATTTATCTCACAAAAGAGAAAGAAAGATGATAGGATTAATTTTAAAAAATTGTATAAATAGTTATTATAAGCATTAAAAGCCTGCACAATTAAATTTATCATATTAATTTGATAATAAATCGAAAAATATTTATATTGAAAATATGTCTAATTTTATTTTATAATTATATAAAATATTATAATTACATCTTATAAATAAAACAATTGTTTATCAACAATTATTAAAATGATTTAATCAATTCAACTGAAATAAATTTTTAATGCAATATTGTAACAAAAGAATAATAATTTGGATCAAAATCTTACTATTTTATTTTATAATAATATAAAATATTATACTTACATCTTAAAAATAAATTATTATCTGTTAACAATTACTATAATTTTTTAATAATTTTAGTTGAAATAAAATTTTAATAATTCACTGTACTTTATATTAGTTATATATATAGTTTAATTTAAGATTAATAAATATTAATAATATAATATTTATTATTTACTTATTATAATATATTCAATAAATGATTATAAAAATATTTAATTATAGAGTCTAATCAGAAATAAAAAATAATCACAACACTGGTTAGAAAAAAGTAAATTTATTAATCCACTTAAAAAACCTAACACTATTATGCAATAATAGTTAAAATCATGCACCATCTCCATTAAATTTTAATTATGATATAATATAATAATAAATAATAATTATGATGACATTTTTATTATATATTATATATGATGTTGTTAATAGAAAAATATGTTCATCTATGACATAATTCAATAAACTGTTTTTAAATTAATTAATGGACAAAGTAAAAATAAAATAATTGAAAATAAAATCTTAAGTTGGATTGAAAAATTCAACAAGGTAATTAATTAATTAATTATAGTTTATTTAAGATTAACTATAATGCACTTTGTTAAGTCTTGATCGCACAATAAGGTATTAATATTGAAATTCAAATGTAACAAGAATTTCAACAACACATTAATGTCAATTTTATTTATTTTTTAGAATTAAATAGCATATATTTGTAAATTAATATTATATATGTAAGATAATGTAATTACCACCATACCAAAATTTAAATTATTACCAGAGGCTAACTCTAATTTTTTATAATGTAACAGCTCAACCACTATCAACTAAAAGAATTTGAATAGGATGCTTGCCCCACTAAACTATTCTCGTTCAGTACCAACAAGGTCACATATAAAAGTTCTATATTAAAATTGCTTAAGGAAAATTAAGTTTCACTTTTTGTTTAGTTTAGTAGTAGTATATACATATCTTAACTTGAATAAAGTTTTAAATTTGATTTTATTTCCTTTTTTGTAATATAAAAAGAAAAGGAGATAATATTTTTATCCTTATAATTGTAAAACTCCACAAAATTTTATTTTCCAAATTTGAAGTTTAGGTTAACTTTGTTTAAATAAAGTAAATTGAACATTTTTAGGAGATTGTGATCTGATTTGGGAGGGCTCTTTTTATGGTATTGTAATTTAAATATTTATAGAAAGACTAAGGGAATTATCCAAGCCAAGCATGGTTCATTTAGGGGTGTGCAGTTTTCGGTTTAAACCGAAAAATCGAACCGAACAGATTAATTCGGTTCAATCGGTTCGGTTTTAAAATTTAATCGGTTCGGTTTATAATTTTGATAATTTCAGTTAATCGGTTCGGTTCGGTTCGGTTATTTTCATAAAAAAATCAAAAAAACCGAATCGAACGGAAATTATTAATATATATAGAAAATAAAAAAAATCGAATCAAATTGAATCGAACCGAACCGAAATCAAAGAAAACCGAACCGAACCTTAAGATTTTTTAGTTTTGATTTCTAATTTTTTCTGTTTTTATGTTTTTATTATTTAGATTTAATGTTAAAAAAATGAAATTTTATAAATTTCGGTTTGATCGGTTTAAAACTGAACCGAACCGATATTTATCGGTTCGGTTTTCTCTTATCAATCGATTCGGTTCGGTTTTTAAAATTTTTTATTTTCGATTTTCGGTTTTATCGGTTCGGTTCGGTTCGGAACCGAACCGACCGATTGCACACCCCTAGGTTCATTGGGTAATAGCCATGCTTGGCAGAAACTCACCTCTAAAAAGGGAGTCTCTCTCATTTTGCTGGAGATTTTTTTGAGATTGTATTTTCTTCCTCCATTTTAGAGAAGCTTCAGGCTCTCAAACTGAAACTCTTGCGATGTTATGTTCTTTGCTAAGTTCCACCTATAACTTAGATTTATTACAAGTTGTCACTTGTAATATCTTAGGCTTATACTTGAGAAACTCTAGCACAGGTTGCTATTGTGTTTTAAGTGCCATTGACATCTTGTATTTTCTGTTTTTCAAAGTTAATGAAAGCCGTCTTTTGTTCTAAAGTGCTGTCGCTTGTTAGCAGTTGAGTTGTTTGTGTATGTGCTGCTGTGTTTGTGCTTGGGTGAAGTATGGTCCATCATCCATGGCTGAATGAATTGTGCTCTCCTTTAAAGCATTCAACCAAGGCTTGCATCAAGTGGTATAAGAGCTTTTGGCTCCTTCAACCAAGTAAGTGTCATCCTTATGTGTTCTTCATCTTCTTTTCTCTGTGTTCTTGTGTCATTTGAAGTTTTTGTTGTGTTAGTTCCTGCCACTTTCTTGTTGTTGCTCTCTTTCTTGCTTCTTCTATAAAACTTTAAAAAACTCAAAGAACCAATAACTCCAGCCAAGGTCAGTTTTGACCAAGGTCCTTCCTTGTGGTTCTTAGCATTTTTAATGGTGAAAATATACTTGTCACTCCTTCCTTGTTGTTTGATAGTGTGTTCATTCTGCTTTTCCACCTTCTTTAACTATTTTGCCTCTTTGAGTTGTTAAACTTGAATATTGTTGAAAGTTTCAAGTTTGTGTGTCTGGGAGAAATATTGGACATTTGAATGTGTTTAAAATTTCTATCTTGGTGAACAAATAGAGTACCTAAGGACTAAAGTCCCAAATTTGACCTAATAGGCAGCCTTAAAGAGAATTTTGGAAACCTAAACAAACCAACCCAGAAATTGATGAAAACTTTCAGATCATCTAGACCAAAATTAAGGGGAAAGCATATATAATTTCATATCAAAATTCCATCGTTTGAGTAGGGTACCAAAATTTGACCATAAACAGGACATTAAATAGTTCACAAAGCAAACCCACCCAAAAAGTTCTAAAATTTTACAAGCTGTCTACACAGTCTATTGAGAGTCTCCATACCAAATTTCAAGTTAAAATTCAACCGTTTTATATAAGAAAAATTTCAGGAACCAGACTACAGGCCACACTGTGAAAACCAATTTAGAGTGAGCTGAAATTTTATGGGACATATTAATATGATTTTGGAAGTTGCTGGTAAAATTTGGTGCCAAAATTCCAATATTTGAATTTCTAGCAGAAGTGAACTTTGAGTTTGTGTTAACTTGTTTTTGTGTTTTGCTTCTTGAGCTCCAATTTGGTGTCTAGCTTTTATTAAATCTAGTGTCACATTTATTTTTTCTTCATCTCCTTTTCCATCCATGTTTGCTGTTCCTTTAAGCCCTTTGTTGAATTCGGTCCAAGTTGGCATGTAACATGATTTTGTGCATACATCTGAACTTGGGCTTTCAATTGTTTTAGCTTGGTTCTTGTGATTGGCCCATTATTTATTATTGGGAAATAATTCTAAGCTTCATAATGGGCTAGCCGAACCTCCTCTTGTGCATGGTCCATTGGATTTGCCTTTGATCTTGCATCAGTCCAGCAACAAAACCAGGCACAAGATGACCCTTAGGCAGAATATAACAGAACTGAATGGATTCTAACAACCAGAACCAGTCGGCAAGTATGGGAGAAGAAGCAAACAGAAGATAAACAAACACTAGGAACAGAGATAAATACCTTATTTGGACGTCCTATGCTATGATACCAAGATGATAAGCTGATGAGGAGCCACCAGAACCACTTCCATCGTTCAGAGGTCCCATTACTAGAGCAAGGGCAAGGAAACTTCAAAATCTAGTCATTGAGCATTGGAGGCGCCAGGAAACAAATGCCAATCACATTGAACCGTTATGTTTACTATTGGAGACCAAGTGGATCATTTTCACCCAAATTGGCAATATGCAGCATGGAGCCACGTCATCACCCAGGTGCACCACGTCATCACTCGAATGCGCCACGTTAGCACCCAAGTGGCGACATCACCCAAATGCGCCACGTCAGCACCCACAAGGTGACATGTCACTCCTACATTCAGCCAGCCTGGCATTTGGAGACTACTTGGCTGCCATCTTACCAGTACACATGGCTTTAGATGATTCGGCCAATTGAGCAAATCTGGAATGTTCTTCCCATGACAGCCATCCCAAATTTGGAATATTCGTTTCCATACCAAATGCCACATTTTAAGGAGGATATTTTCATTTCTTTTGTCTTCTAGTGCCATGTAGGCAGCATTCTGTTGGTGCCCCATCTATATAAACCTGTCTTCTTTATTTTTTTTAGGCAACTTGAAGAGCCATTTTTGAGAGAAAAACACTGCAGAGAATTCTGCCACGATTATTGAATGAGTGAGCTTTTATTTTCTTCCTTGTTTCTTGTAAGAACTTGGATTCAAGCAATCTGATCACATTGCTTGTCTTATTTTGATGATCAAGGTGCCCTTAGACAGGTTCTAGTTGTATCTTGACACTTGATGATGTGAACCTTCAAGTAATTGGTAACTTGAAAACCCACATTCAAGAATTAAATGAACAATATGGAAAACACCAAATCAAGATGTATGAATTTGATTCTTTGAACCAGCACAATCAGATTGTTGTGTAATTCAAAGAAAATATCAGAAATGGGATTCTTGACCTAATTCATATGGAGAATGAATAAACCAAGAATATTATGCACATTAAACCTTGCAAGATAGAAATCTCAGTAAGTTAATGAGCTTCACAAGAACAAAGGCAACAGCCAATTTACTCACTAAAGGAGCAGAAACAATCTTTCATTAATATTCAAAGTGTGTCCTCCACTCTCTCATTATACTTGTATTTATAGTCTCTTGGCTCCAAAGCTAAATACAAAAGTATCCCTACTTTAATAACAGCTACAAGGAGGTTTAAGTCCAAACAAAAATTAACTATCAAAAGACTAAAAACTCCTTACAAAAAGTAAATATAATACAGCAGTAAATAAGTGCATTTAAGTCCAAAAGAGAGGTGGTTATAACAGCAAGGAATATTCTTTCAAAAAGGTGCCAGCAGATGCATGTACATGGGTTGGATCTGGTACATGCATGTCCACAGTTTATTCCATGTAACCTAATGCTCCACATGACACCTGGTCACTTCCAAGCTTAATTTTCACCAAATTTAATCCTTTATAATTTTCTTCATGCCATTTCAGCTTATAATCCTTGCTCCTTAAGATTTCACAAATTAAATTCTGAAGTGATTTAGCTCTAGCTCTAATAATTGGACCTTGGATGAAATCTTTGGCGTGGATGTAGCTTGATTCTCATCATTCCGCTCCGCTTCAAAAGGATTCGTCCTTGAATTTGTTCCTGCATCAACAAAAGGAGATAAATCAGCAACATTGAAGGTGGCACTGACATTATACTCACCGGGCAGGTTTATTTTGTAGACATTATCATTAATTTTGGTCAGCACTTGGAAAAGGTCCATCACATCTTGGTTGTAATTTTGATCTCCTTCGAGAGGGAAACCATTCTTTGCGCAAGTGAACCCATACCCAATCTCCAGGTTGAAATGTGACTTTCTTCCTTCCTTTGTTGGCTTGACTAGCATATTTTTCATTTTTCTTTTCAATTTGAAGCTTGGCTTGTTCATGGATTTTCTTCACCAATTCTGCTTTTCTTTTTCCATCTAAACTAGCAAGCTCGTTCACAGGCAAAGGTAAAAGATCCAAAGGAGTTGAAGGATTGAAACCATACACAATTTCAAATGGAGAATAGCCAATAGAAAAATGCACATTTCTATTGTATGCAAATTCAACAAGTGGAATGCAATCTTTCCATGACTTCAAATTTTGCTTAACCACAGCACGCAAAAGAGTAGTTAGTGTCCTATTTACTGCTTCAGTTTGACCATCGGTTTGTGGGTGACAAGTGGTGGAAAATAACAACTTGGTGCCCTATTTTCCCCACAAAACCTTCCATAAGTGACTGAGGAATTTAACATCCCTATCACTAACTAAACTCTTAGGTATGCCATGCAATCTAAAAATATCTCGAAAGAATAAATTTGCAACATTTGTAGCATCATCAGTTTTTTGGCATGGAATAAAATGTGCCATTTTTGAAAACCTGTCAACAACAACAAAAATTGAATCATGGCCTTGTTTAGACCTAGGTAATCCTAACACAAAATCTATAGACAAATGAACCCAAGGATCACTGGGGGTAGGTAAAGGTGTATACAAACTGATGTGAACCTTCAAGTAATTGGTAACTTGAAAACCCACATTCAAGAATTAAATGAACAATATGGAAACCACCAAATCAAGATGTATGAATTTGATTCTTTGAACCAGCACAATCAGATTGTTGTGTAATTCAAAGAAAATATCAGAAATGGGATTCTTGACCTAATTCATATGGAGAATGAATAAACCAAGAATATTATGCATATTAAACCTTGCAAGATAGAAATCTCAGCAAGTTAATGAGCTTCACAAGAACAAAGGCAACAGCCAATTTACTCACTAAAGGAGCAGAAACAATCTTTCATTAATATTCAAAGTGTGTCCTCCACTCTCTCATTACACTTGTATTTATAGCCTCTTGGCTTCAAAGCTAAAGACAAATCCCTACTTTAGTAACAGCTGTAAGGAGCTTTAAGTCCAAACAAAAATTAATCTATCAAAAGACTAAAAACTCCCAACAAAAAGCAAATTTAATACAGCAGCAAATAAGGGCATTTAAGTCCAAAAGAGAGGTGGTTATAACAGCAAGGAATATTCCTTGAAAAAGGTGCCAGCAGATGCATGTACATGGGTTGGATCCGGTGCATGCATGTCCACAGGTTATTCCATGTAACCTAATGCTCCACATGACACCTGGTTACTTCCAAGCTTAATTTTCACCAAATTTAATCCTTTATAATTTTCTTCATGCCATTCCACTTATAATCCTTGCTCCTTAAGATTTCACAAATTAAATTCTGAAGTGATTTAGCTCTAGCTCTAGTAATTGGACCTTGGATGAATTTCCTTTGGTGTGGATGTAGCTTGATTCTCATCATTCCCCTCCGCTTCAAAAGATTCGTCCTCGAATCTGTTCCTGCATCAACACAAGGAGATAAATCAGCAACATTGAAGATGGCACTGACATTATACTCACCGGGCAGGTTTAATTTTGATTTCCTTCGAGAGGGAAACCTTTCTTTGCGCAAGTGACCCATACCCAATCTCCAGGTTGAAATGTAACTTTCTTCCTTCCTTTGTTGCCTTGACTAGCATATTTTTCATTTTTCTTTTCAATTTGAAGCTTGGCTTGTTCATGGATTTTCTTCACCAATTCTGCTTTTCTTTTTCCATCTAAACTAGCAAGCTCGTTCACAGGCAAAGGTAAAAGATCCAAAGGAGTTGAAGGATTGAAACCATACACAATTTCAAATGGAGAATAGCCAGTAGAAGAATGCACATTTCTATTGCATGCAAATTCAACAAGTGGAATGCAATCTTCCCATGACTTCAAATTTTGCTTAGATGCGATGTTTTTAACATCTTTTAGTAATATTTCTTTTGCACTTTTGCAATCAACCCTTTAAGGAATTTCTGATTCCACTGGTAAATCTGACTAGGGTTTCTTTGTCATCTAGCTTTTGTTTTAAGATGCCTCCGTACCCGATGTCAGATGCATCAGTTTCCACTACCTTTAAGGCAGATGGATGAGGAATTGCCAGACGGGGCAGGGTTTTTACCTTTTGTTTTATCCGTTTAACAGATAAAGTGTGTTCTTTGGTCCATGGGCTCGGATTTTTTCTAAGTCTTTGGAATAAAGGCTTTGCATCATGGGCCAGGTCTTTACAAAAGTCTGAAACATAATTAAGGCTTCCTAAAAACCTTTGAAGTTGGGTTTTTTTCTTTTATTTCATCAGGAAATTTACTGGCAAATTCAATGGCTCGATCAATAGGAATAATTGATCCTTGTTCAATGTTATGTCCTAAGAATCTAAATTTAGTCTGAAAGAGTTTAATCTTTTTGGCTGAGACTACCAGACCATTTCTTTTGACAATTTTCATGAACACATTTAAGTGTTTAAAATGTTGATAAATTGTCCTGGAGAAAATAAGGACATCATCAATGTAAACAATTGAGAATGCTGAATAAGCATTAAATATTTCATTCATAATTTTTTGAAATTCTGATGGGGCATTTTTAAGCCCGAAAGGCATTACGTTCCATTCATAACGGCCAAATGGTACAGTAAAGGGGCAGTTTTATACCTATCTGTTTCAGCGATCTGGATTTGCCAATATCCAGACTTCATATCAAATTTTGAAAAGATTTGGGCCTCATAGAGTCGGTTTAACAGATCTCTTTTATTAGGCAATGGATATCTAATCCATCTTAGGGCCTTATTTAAAGGCTTATAGTTGATAACCAATCTAGGTACTCCTCTTTCTAGTTCAGCAGCATTTTCAACATAAAACGCTGGGCAACTCCATGGGCTTTGACTTTTTCTAATTAGCCCTTTTGACTCGAGGTCAGCAATTTCTTTTTTGCAGATCTCCAAATGTCTAGGCCCCATGGCTATGGGTCGGGCCTTTATAGGTATCATTTTTTCTTCAAAGCTGGGCTCATATGGTAGATTAACCACATGACTTTTTCTAGCCCAAAAGGCATTGGGTACCTCTGCACAGATGCTATTAGTCATTAGTCATCTCATTTTGGAGCTGTTTTATTTTTTCTTGAATCAAAGGTTCATTAACCTTTTAGTTGGCTAGTAAAACCAGACACAATAGCGTGTGCTATTTGTCGGTCATTGTTTCCTTTCGACTTTGCTGCCATTGCATACATAGTCATAAAATGGATTACATTTTTAATCTGGTAATCAGATAATCCATCTATGTTCCATTCTACAATCGAAGCACCATCATATTGTACATAATTGTAAGTTGTGTCTTCGAATAGTAAATTTACTGGTGAAGGCCTAGGATAATAAGGCTTCATTTCAATAGTTGCCCTTGGTTTAGGATACATAATCCTGTTGACTTCTAGAGGCTGAGGTTCAGATTGTTTGAACATAGCTTCTATGTTATTGATTTGTTCTTCTGAATTAGAAGAATTTTCAGATTCAGATTCAGAGTTTTCAGTGTCTTCTTGATTTGTACTTAAAGGAGCAATACTAAGAACTCTTAACCTTTTTTCAAGTTCTTCTTGAAAACTTAAGGGTTTTGTTAGGGGTGCTATAGATTTCTTTTTAGAGTCTTTAGCATCTAATCGTAATTCTGTTAACCTTTTAGTTAATTCCTCAATCATTTCTGAATGATCTCCTAGTTTAATAGGTGATTTTTCCATTTCAATGGGTTTAAATAAAACCCTTTTTTCTATTACTGATTTTGAAGTTTCTCCTTTCTCAGGTTTATAATCCCTTGATTTGAATTGCTGGAGTTGTGTTTCTACCCTGTTCAATTGTTGTCCTATTGTGTATAGACTAAGATTAGCAAAGTTTCCTTGCTTATCTGTTCTAGAGAAGGGTGAACACTCGACTTCTTGATTGTCCGTTACCTTATAAGATAACTCTGCTAACGGAGGGTGAACTCCTCTTAAAACCTTACCTTTTGAGGTAATATAGTTTCTATAGGCTGATTCTAGGGTTGCTAAAACCATCCTATCTTCAAAGTCTGGAAAGGGCTGTTTTTTGCAGTCCATTACGAACTTTGTAAATTCTGAGAAATTTTTATTTCCCCCTTTTTCTTGATATTTTGCATATTCTTTTAGAAATGCTTGTTGCTTGTTAATTGAGAAAGTCATCTGAAACCATTTTTCAAATGGGCTTTCTTCTTTTGTGAGAGCCATAATCCTTTTAGGTGGCTGTGGCCTAACACTTTCCTTTTCATAACCCATGTCTGAAGGTGTTGGGCTTTCTGGCCTTTTTAGGCTTTCGGCTTTTATTGGGCTTGAACTTACGCTTTCTGGGCCATATATGGGCTGAGCTACTTGTTCCTCAGTTCTATGAGTTCCTATAGAACTGAATCTTTCTAGGTCTATTCCTGATAAGGATGTCCTGGGAATGATAAGTTCTGAAACTACAGTTCTTCCTGAGAATGAGTTTCTAGACCTAGTTCTAGCAAATGATATTGCTACTGTTCCATTATTTGTTTCAATAATAGACTCCACATCATCAGATTCTTCCTTTTTAGGAGGGATTGCTTCTTCTAAAATCCAATTGTCAGGTAATTTAACCTGTTCCCATTCAATTGATTTTGGAACTACTAGGTTTCCTTTTTCTAAGTCGGTGACGAAGAAAGTAGTGGTTCCTTTTGGGGTGATCAACTTGGTTTTTCTTCTCTAAGATTAGGGACTACGGTATTCATGGCTTTATAATGAATCCTATAAATAAGGATAATATTCTCAGATCCTGGTAACATATTATATCCTGATGTTTTTATATCTAAGGATAAAGCTTTCATAATGTTGGGATCTCTGATGGAAACCGTGAAATTGGGATAACACGAAAAATAAATCGGGCCATCACAGAGAGAAGATTCTATTATTCCTAATAAGGAATCATTGAAATCTTTGTGTCGTTTGTCTCTAAAACAGACTAAGGCTGAAGTGTTTAAGCCTAATCTAGTTGCAGGTTTTAGAGCAACTTGAATCATTCCTGTAGGAATTGATAGGTCTTTTGATGAATTTTTAAAATGTAACATCTTCTAAAAAGAAGAAAAGGGAAACCAGAGAAACTAGTGTAGTTTGCTACAAATGCGGAAAAACAGGTCATTACGCTAATAAGTGTTAAAGTAAAACAACAAATACAGGCCTTAGCAATTGATGAAAATCTTAAAGATTCATTAATTAAGATACTCTTAAATGAGTCAGAACCAGAGGATTTAGAGGTAAATGTATTAAATTATACGTCTGAAGAATCCTCTACTGAAACTGATAAAAAATCAGAATGTAATGGAAAATGTGATTATTACAAATCACTTTGTACCTTAAATGGTTTATGTGTCTTAACAAGAGAACAAAACCTGATGCTAGATCTTATAGATAACATAGAAAATCAGGAAGAAAAAAGAAAAAGATTGGAAGAATACTTAAATGTATTCAAAGAAAAGAGTCCATTAGAAAAAAGGATTGAAGAAAGAACCAATCCATATGACCTTAAAGAGATTATGGAACGAATTAAAAAGGCTAAAACGCCAAGAGAACCAACTGTAAAAGAACTTAGACAAGAAATAAACTCGGTTAAAACTGAGATACAATTCTTAAAAGAAAGAATAGTCTTATTAGAATTAAAACAAGAATCTCCATTAATTATGGAAGAAGCAAAAGAAGCAGAAGAACAGGAACCAGTAGAAATAAATAGTCTTTAGTATATCAACAGAACTGATAGGGTTATAACTCATAAATGGCATACTAAAGTAACTATAATTGTTCAGAAAGAGTACTTATTTAGTACTATAGCCTTAATTGATTCAGGCGCAGATTTATGTTGTATAGATGAAGGACTTGTACCTTCAAAATACTTCTCTAAAACCGTAGAAGAATTACATACAGCAGATAGTTCTAAAATGGACATTAAATACAAGCTATCTGATACGGTAGTTTGTAATCAAGGAATATGTTTTGAAATACCATTTATAATGGTAAAAGGGTTATCTCATCTGGTAATCCTAGGAAATCCATTCCTACATATGCCATACCCTATTAAGTCAATTACTGAAAAGGGAATAGTATCTGAAGTAGATGGTAGAGAGATTATTTTTGAATTTATCTCCTTGCCAATAGAAAGAGAAATCGATGTGCTTAAAAGCAACATTAAAAATAAAGAAAATTTTATTTATTCTCTTAAACGAGAAATAAATTACAAAACAGTTCAAGAAAATGTTAATGAACCTTTGATTCAAGAAAAAATAAAACAGCTCCAAAATGAGATGACTAATAGCATCTGTGCAGAGGTACCCAATGCCTTTTGGGCTAGAAAAAGTCATGTGGTTAATCTACCATATGAGCCCAGCTTTGAAGAAAAAATAATACCTACAAAGGCCCGACCCATAGCCATGGGGCCTAGATGATATGAACCTGCCTAACTCTACCTTAAAAGCTAGCTCACAAGGGGAGGTTTGCAAACACATATATATAACACTCAAGACCTCCCTGCAGAACCGATGTGGGACGCATCATTCCCGACCCCTTTAGACTGAACGTCCTCGTGAAGTAACCGGGGTCATGACTCGTTCACCCCGACCACTCCCGAATAACGTCAGGGAACCTTTGTACATGGCCCACCGACCCATACAGAGTGAGGCTCTGATACCAAATGATATGAACCTACCTAACTCCACCTTAAAAGCTAGCTCACAAGGGGAGGTTTGCAAACTCATATATATAACACCCAAGACCTCCCTGCAGAACCGATGTGGGACGCATCATCCAAGGTGGTGAGGTGAAATGGAAATTGCTATGATTAGAGCAAATGTGGACGAGGATAGAGAAGCCACCATGGCTAGATTCTTGAATGGGCTAAACAAGGAGATTGCTCATATTGTTGAGTTACATCACTATGTTGAGTTGGAGGATATGGTCCACATGGCTATGAAGGTAGAAAGGCAACTTAAAAGCAAGTCAAAATTTGGAGGAAATGTAGGTACTTCTTCATCTTGGAAGTCTAACTGGAAGAAGGAGGATAGGGAAAAGGCTTTTAGCAACTATAAGAAAAATGAGGATAAGGATAAGGAAAAGAAGGTGGAGAAGAAATTTGTAGAAAGTAAAGGAAAGGAGGTTGCAACTACTACCCGAAATAGAGATGTGAAGTGTTTTAGGTGTTTGGGCAGTGGACACATAGCTTCTCAATGCCCTAACAAGAGAGTCATGGTCATGAGAGAAAATGGTGAGATAGAAACAGAGGAGGAAATTGTGAGTGATTCCACATCTTCAGGGGAGGAGGATGCAGAGGTAGAATATGCTGCTGAAGGAAGTGCTCTAGTGATTATGAGAGCATTAAATACTCAAGTAAAGGAGGATGTTGGTGATGAATTGCAAAGAGAAACAATTTTTCATACAAGGTGTCTTATCCAAGACAAAGCTTGTAGTGTCATCATTGATGGGGGAAGTTGTGCCAATGTTGCTAGTACTATTTTGGTGCAGAGATTAAGGTTGAGGACTTCGAAACACCCTAGACCCTATAAATTGCAGTGGTTGAATGAATGTGGTGAGGTGAAAGTAACAAAACGAGTATTGATTTCCTTTGCAATAGGAAAGTATCAAGATGAGGTTATGTGTGACGTGGTTCCAATGCAAGCTGGCCATTTATTACTTGGCCGACCATGGCAATTTGATAGAAAGGTGATCCACGATGGGTATAAAAATAGGTATTCTTTTGAAATGAATGGAAGGAAAATCATTTTGGCACCTATGACACCAAAACAGATTTATGAAGACCAAACAAGGCTTAAGCAAGCAATGGGTGAGGAAAAATCAAGAGTGGCCGAAAAGAGAGCAGAGAAGAAAAGAAGGAGTGAAAAGAAATTGAGTGAAAATGTTGTGAGTGAGCAAGACAAGGGTGGTTGTGAGGAAAGAAAAGAGAGTAAAGAAAACATTCCAAGAGTGCTTGAAAAAGGTGAATCTTCGGCGCAAAAGGAGAGCTGTGCGGAAAGAGGGGAGAGAAAATTAAGCTTGTATGCTAAAGGAAGAGATGTGAGGAATGCCATGTTTGCCAACAAGCAAATGTTATTAATTGTGTTTAAGGACTCTTGTTTATCCACATCTGACCTTGACCCCAATTTGCCTAGTGTTGTTGTCTCCCTTTTGCAGGAATATGAGGATGTACTACCTGAGGAGATGCCAGCTGGACTACCACCTATTCGAGGGATTGAGCACCAGATTGATTTTGTACCTGGAGCAGTTATTCCCAACCCGTCCAGCCTATAGTAATAACCCTGAAGAAACCAAAGAATTACAAAGGCAAGTTGAGGAATTGCTAGCTAAGGGATATGTGAGAGAAAGTATGAGCCCTTGTGCTGTACCCGTCCTTTTGGTACCAAAGAAAGATGGCACATGGCGCATGTGTGTGGATTGTAGGGCGGTCAACAAAATCACTGTAAAGTATCGCCATCCTATACCTAGATTGGATGATATGTTGGATGAACTTTGTGGTGCTTGTGTTTTTACCAAAATTGACTTGAAAAGCGGATATCATCAAATTCGCATGAAAGTAGGTGATGAATGGAAGACTGCATTTAAAACAAAACATGGACTATATGAGTGGTTAGTGATGCCTTTTGGGCTAACTAATGCTCCTAGCACTTTTATGAGATTGATGAATCATGTGTTGCGTGATTTTATTGGAAAATTTGTTGTTGTTTATTTTGATGATATATTGGTTTACAGTAGAGGCATGAATGAACATATGCATCTTTTAAGGGCTGTATTCGATGTGTTAAGAAAGGAAAAATTATATGCTAACTTGAAGAAATGTTCATTTTGCATGGAAAAGGTTATCTTTTTAGGATTTGTCATTAGTGCTAATGGTGTTGAAGTTGATGATGAAAAAAATTAGAGCTATTAGAGACTGGCCCATTCCAAAGACTGCATCTGAAGTACGTAGTTTTCATGGACTAGCTAGTTTCTATAGAAGATTTATTAAGAATTTTAGTACCATTGCAGCACCATTGAATGATCTTGTCAAAAAGAATGTTAATTTTGTTTGGGAACAGAAACAAGATGATGCTTTTCACAAAATTAAAGAGATGTTATGTTCCGCTCCTGTATTGGCTTTACCTGATTTTTCTAAAACTTTTGAGATTGAGTGTGACGCATCAGGAATAGGTATTGGAGCAGTTTTAATGCAGGAAAAGAGACCAATAGCATACTTTAGTGAGAAGCTTAATGGAGCAGCTTTAAACTATTCTACATATGACAAGGAGTTGTATGCATTGGTACGTGCCTTGAAAACATGGCAACATTACCTTTGGCCAAAGCAATTTGTCATCCACACAGATCATGAGTCATTGAAGCATATCAAGGGGCAAAATAAGTTGAGTAGGCGCCATACAAAATGGGTTTAGTTCCTTGAGACCTTCCCATATTTGATTCAATACAAACATGGGAAAGAAAATGTGGTGGCTGATGCCTTATCTCGAAGGTATAACCTTCTTGCCCTTCTTGATGCAAAGTTATTAGGATTCGAATATGTGAAAGAATTATATGCTGAAGATGATGACTTTGCTAGAGTGTATGCAGCTTGTGAAAAGAATGCTTTTGAGAAGTTTTATAGGCATGATGGATATTTGTTTAGAGAAAATAGATTGTGTGTGCCTAAGAGTTCCATGCGTGAATTACTTGTGAATGAGTCTCATGCTGGTGGATTAATGGGTCATTTTGGTGTTGCCAAAACTTTAGATGTATTGAAGGAACATTTTTATTGGCCGAATATGAAAAGAGATGTTGAAAGAGTATGTGCTAGGTGCATTGTGTGTGCTAAGGCTAAATCTAGAGTTTTGCCACAAGGTTTGTATACACCTTTGCCTACCCCTAGTGATCCTTGGGTTCATTTGTCTATGGATTTTGTGTTGGGATTACCTAGGTCTAAACAAGGCCATGATTCAATTTTTGTTGTTGTTGACAGGTTTTCAAAAATGGCACATTTTATTCCATGCCATAAAACTGATGATGCTACAAATGTTGCAAATTTATTTTTTAGAGATATTGTTAGGTTGCATGGCATACCTAAGAGTTTAGTTAGTGATAGGAATGTTAAATTCCTTAGTCACTTTTGGAAGGTTTTGTTGGGAAAACTGGGCACCAAGTTGTTATTTTCCACCACTTGTCACCCACAAACCGATGGTCAAACTGAAGTAGTAAATAGGACACTAACTACTCTTTTGCGTGCTGTGGTTAAGCAAAATTTGAAGTCATGGGAAGATTGCATTCCACTTGTTGAATTTGCATACAATAGAAATGTGCATTCTTCTACTGGCTATTCTCCATTTGAAATTGTGTATGGTTTCAATCCTTCAACTCCTTTGGATCTTTTACCTTTGCCTGTGAACGAGCTTGCTAGTTTAGATGGAAAAAGAAAAGCAGAATTGGTGAAGAAAATCCATGAACAAGCCAAGCTTCAAATTGAAAAGAACAATGAAAAATATGCTAGTCAAGCCAACAAAGGAAGGAAGAAAGTCACATTTCAACCTGGAGATTGGGTATGGGTTCACTTGCGCAAAGAAAGGTTTCCCTCTCGAAGGAAATCAAAATTACAACCAAGATGTGATGGACCTTTCCAAGTGCTGACCAAAATTAATGATAACGCTTACAAAATAAACCTGCCCGGTGAGTATAATGTCAGTGCCACCTTCAATGTTGTTGATTTATCTCCTTGTGTTGATGCAGGAACAGATTCGAGGACGAATCCTTTTGAAGCGTAGGGGAATGGTATCAAGATGCAGTGGATTAATAAAGCTACATCCACAACAAAGGATTTCATCCAAGGTCCAATTACCAGAGCTAGAGCTAAATCACTTCAGAATTTAATTTGTAAAATCATAAGGAGCAAGGATTATAAGCTGGAATGGCATGAAGAAAAATGTAAAGGATTAAATTTGGTGAAAATTATGCTTAGAAGTGACCAGGTGTCACGTGGAGCATTAGATTACATGGAATAACCTGTGGACATGCATGCACCAGATCCAACCCATGTACATGTATCTGCTGGCATCTTTTTCAAGGAATATTCCATCTGTTATAACCACTTCTCTTTTGGACTTAAATGCCCTTATTTGCTGCTGCATTAAATTTACTTTTTGTAAGGAGTTTTTAGTCTTTTGATAGATTAATTTTTGTTTGGACTTAAAGCTCCTTACATCTGTTACTAAAGTAGGGATATTTTTGTCTTTAGTTTTGAAGCCAAGAGGCTATAAATACAAGTGTAATGAGAGAGTGGAGGACACACTTGAATATTAATGAGAGATTGTTTCTGCTCCTCTAGTGAGTAAATTGGCTGTTGCCTTTGTTCTTGTGAAGCTCATTAACTTGCTGAGATTCTATCTTGCAAGGTTTAATGTGCATAATATTCTTGGTTTATTCATTCTCCATATGAATTAGGTCAAGAATCCCATTTCTGATATTTTCTTTGAATTACACAACAATCTGATTGTGCTGGTTCAAAGATTCAAATTCATACATCTTGATTTGGTGCTTTCCATATTGTTCATTTAATTCTTGAATGTGGGTTTTCAAGTTACCAATTACTTGAAGGTTCACATCACTAGACATTTGGAGATCTGCAAAAAAGAAATTGCTGACCTCGAGTCAAAAGGGCTAATTAGAAAAAGTCAAAGCCCATGGAGTTGTCCAGCGTTTTATGTTGAAAATGCTGCTGAACTAGAAAGAGGAGTACCTAGATTGGTTATCAACTATAAGCCTTTAAATAAGGCCCTAAGATGGATTAGATATCCATTGCCTAATAAAAGAGATCTGTTAAACAGACTCTATGAGGCCCAAATCTTTTCAAAATTTGATATGAAGTCTGGATATTGGTAAATCTAGATTGCTGAAACAGATAGGTATAAAACTGCCTTTACTGTACCATTTGGCCATTACGAATGGAACCCTTTCGGGCTTAAAAATGCCCCATCAGAATTTCAAAAAATTATGAATGAAATATTTAATGCTTATTCAGCATTCTCAATTGTTTACATTGATGATGTCCTTATTTTCTCCAGGACAATTGATCAACATTTTAAACACTTTTCATGAAAATTGTCAAAAGAAATGGTCTGGTAGTCTCGGCCAGAAAGATCAAACTCTTTCATAACATTGAACAAGGATCAATTATTCCTATTGATCGAGCCATTAAATTTCCCAGTAAATTTCCTGATGAAATAAAAGAAAAAACCCAACTTCAAAGGTTTTTAGGAAGCCTTAATTATGTTTCAGACTTCTATAAAGACCTGGCCCATGATGCAAAGCCTTTATTCCAAAGACTTGGAAAAAATCCGAGCCCATGGACCAAAGAACACACTTTATCTGTTAAACGGATAAAACAAAAGGTAAAAACCCTGCCCTGTCTGGCAATTCCTCATCCATCTGCCTTAAAGGTAGTGGAAACTGATGCATCTGACATCGGGTATGGAGGCATCTTAAAACAAAAGCTAGATGACAAAGAAACCCTAGTCAGATTTACTAGTAGAGTTTGGACAGGACCTAGAGTTAATTACTCTACGGTTAAAAAAGAGATCTTATCTATAGTTCTCTGTGTACGAAAATTCGAATCTGATTTATTGAATCAGAAATTCCTTATAAGGGTTGATTGCAAAAGTGCAAAAGAAATATTACTAAAAGATGTTAAAAACATCGCATCTAAACAGATATTTGCAAGATGGCAGGCTATATTGTCTGTATTCGATTTTGATGTTACAAACATCGCATCTAAACTCATTGCCTGATTTCTTGACACGTGAATTTCTTACAGAACATGAGTTCAAAGGCCTCAGTAACTCCGTCAAAACGGACACACGAGGTATCTCCACCTCCGTCTAAAATGATGGATAAACTCAGAGACGACGCTTATGCTATCAGTGTCGAAGCAAATAATGCAAAGGAGGTTAATTACCCCTATATTCCAGTTAGTTACTGTTTCCTTATGCCAATCAACAGGAAACACAAAGATCTGAAGCCTTATGAGGTAGCCAATTTTTACACAGAACATCATACAGTGAATCCTTATTTACCAAAGGACTGCACTTATTATCAAGCCATCCTAGCAGAGACCGATTCAGTGGTCTTCTCTCCAACAGAAAGGTCCGCTAATGAGTGGGCATTCAGTAAATTTATCATTAGAAGGATTATATCCTACGATGAATGGGGAGATTCACTCTTTAAACAGAAAGAGTTGAATTTCGGAAAACCCAGGTACTTTAATTATTTTGATTATATGATTGCCTGGACTGGTGCCTTAATCTATGAAAATAGGCAAAGAAAGTTTAGCTGGTTCATATAGTTCCAGTTAGACAAAGAATCATGGGAGTTTCCTTCATGGTTCTACGAATGGTTCTTCAATTGGGGATTATATCCCATTTCTTTACCTAATAAGGTTCGGACTGTTTATGAACAGTTTACAGATTCAAACAAATCCTTAAAGGATTCAAGATTACTTTTTACTATCCTTTACAAAATTCCATGGATAGTCAGATGGGATTATATTATCTCTAAAAAGAAAATGAAAAGGTTCGGTGAATTCTCTACCAACCATGTTCCCTGGTTAACCAGAAGAGTCCTAATTAAATGGTGGGATAAATGTGACTTTTTTGAGCCACCCTCTATTTATTCCTCCAAAGGATTAATTACTTTGGCTAAAAAGCCATCACTGCCTAGTCCTTCAGTCTCATCAGGTCTGTCAGAATTATTTAAAGACCTACTCAAATCAGTACCAAAAGATGAGCTTCGCCGACAGCTTTTCAGCGCACTTCAAGAAGACGACAAAGAAGCCAGCTCAAAATCATCCAGCTCAAAAGCAAAAGATGCTGCAAAGTGCTCTAAGTCTCGTCAGAAGGACGAAAGCGACAGCGACACTGACATGGAAAGACAATACTGGGAAGACAGCCAAGACCCTTATGACCTGTAAAGGGTACGAAAGATTCCTGCCTGCTATAAAAGTAGCTTTTGCCATCTCCACCTTATCCTGTCTGCCACTTAAAGTGACGCATGCCATGACGATTAAAGATTCCTTCTAACTTGTATAAGAAGGCCTTCCGACTTGCTTATGAAACAGAATGAATTGTAGAATAAGTTGTAAGATTGAGTGTTTTAAGTTTTCTCTCAATTTGTTTTCTCTGCTTTGCTACTGTGTTTAAAGAGTGTACTGTTTTCATATCAATAAGATATATGAGTTTTTCTTCTATCTCCTCTATTGAATCTTCATTTAACAAAGTGAGTAATGAAATAGATGTTTTAATAGATCAAGCTAAGATATTAAACAAAGAATTAGAAACTAAGTCCCATAACATTGTGGATCTTCTCGGACAACCCTCTGGTAAGTTTGATTACCAGGTCTACTATTCACCACCATCATCTGCTACTATTCCGCTATCTTCCATTAAACCTACTGGTTGGGATATCTCTGTAAGTATTACTATTCATATTATCACTGTTTAATAATTACTATTTAAATTATTTGGAGCACTGTAAGCATCATAATTGCTTAAGTATGCTCCGCACTTGCCCTTAAAGGGATCCTGTGCATCAGAAACTGTTCTTGTCCACTTATATTAATCGTTTGTTATTTTATTTGCGTACTCTTGATTTAACTAATAGACGAGAAGTAGAATTATTTAGGCAAGCTTTAGTAGAAAACGGTAGTGACTTGTGTAATTATCATACAGAAACCCATAATGACTGGTGTGATTGAAGAGAACATCAAAGGTTGTTAATCCTGTTTAGAGTTATAATTCAGTATTTAGATATTCTGCTTAATAATAATAATTTTTAATATTCTTATTCATATTAAGTTTCTCATCATATCTATCAACTAGTATATCGGCTGGAAACTAGTAATCGCTTGAGCCCTTCACTGTTGGAAGGTAGAGCAACTGCTAGCCACAATGCCACGTACTAGTACAAGTAACAAGTTGAACCGATCCTTGTGTCAAAATATCCGTCGCCTCAATTGGTATCAGAGCCCAAGTCAAAAGTTCTAGTGAAACCCCAAGTCGCGTATCCGTCAGCCGTTTAGCCAAAGTCAGGCGTCTTAGGCATTTGGAGTAAATCGTTGACAGTGATCTAGAATCTATGGACAGATTATTTTCTCGCCTACCTGGTAGCTCTAGGAGCGCTAGATTTGAGACTGAGGAAAATAAAAAATCAAAAAACAAAAATAAAGAATACTATTAATGTCTAATATAGAAAATAAATTAAATAATTGGAATTTGCCACCTATCTCTTCAAGTCTAATATATAAGTCAACTAATAGTTTTAAGTTCAGGTCAGACTATATAGTCAAAACAGTAGAACAAGCCACTCCTATCCACGAAGGATTAAGTTCTAGGAGTTTGTTTTCAGAAGAGCTTCTAAAAATTCACAAGAAAGACCTATCAATTCCTACACATAGGAATGATTCAAGTTGCTCTAAAACCTGCAACTAGATTAGGCTTAAACACTTCAGCCTTAGTTTGTGTCAGAGGCAAAAGACATAAAGACTTCAATGATTCCTTATTAGGAATAATAGAATCCTCTCTGTGTGATGGCCCGATTTATTTTTCGTGCTATCCAAATTTCACAGTCTCTATTAGAGACCCCAACATAATGAAAGCATTATCCTTAGACATAAAAACCTCAGGATACAACATGTTGCCAGGATCTGAGAATATTATCCTTATTTATAGGATTCATTATAAAGCCATGAATACTGTAGTCCCTAATCTTAGAGAAGAAACAACCAAGTTGATCACCCCAAAAGGAGCCACTACATTCTTCGTCACCGACTTAGAAAAAGGAAACCTAGTAGTTCCAAAATCAATTGAATGGGAACAGGTTAAATTACCTGACAATTGGATTTTAGAAGAAGCAATCCCTCCTAAAAAGGAAGAATCTGATGATGTGGAGTCTATTATTGAAACAAATAATGGAACAGTAGCAATATCATTTGCTAGAACTAGGTCTAGAAACTCATTCTCAGGAAGAACTGTAGTTTCAGAACTTATCATTCCCAGGACATCCTTATCAGGAATAGACCTAGAAAGATTCAGTTCTATAGGAACTCATAGAACTGAGGAACAAGTAGCTCAGCCCATATATGGCCCAGAAAGCGTAAGTTCAAGCCCAATAAAAGCCGAAAGCCTAAAAAGGCCAGAAAGCCCAACACCTTCAGACATGGGTTATGAAAAGGAAAGTGTTAGGCCACAGCCACCTAAAACGATTACTGCTCTCACAAAAGAAGAAAGCCTATTTGAAAAATGGTTTCAGATGACTTTCTCAATTAACAAGCAACAAGCATTTCTAAAAGAATATGCAAAATATCAAGAAAAAGGGGGAAATAAAAATTTCTCAGAATTTACAAAGTTTGTAATGGACTGCAAAAAACAGCCCTTTCCAGACTTTGAAGATAGGATGGTTTTAGCAACCCTAGAATCAGCCTATAGAAACTATATTACCTCAAAAGGTAAGGTTTTAAGAGGAGTTCACCCTCCGTTAGCAGAGTTATCTTATAAGGTAACGGACAATCAAGAAGTCGAGTGTTCACCCTTCTCTAGAACAGATAAGCAAGGAAACTTTGCTAATCTTAGTCTATACACAATAGGACAACAATTGAACAGGGTAGAAACACAACTCCAGCAATTCAAATCAAGGGATTATAAACCCGAGAAAGGAGAAACTTCAAAATCAGTAATAGAAAAAAGGGTTTTATTTAAACCCATTGAAATGGAAAAATCACCTATTAAACTAGGAGATCATTCAGAAATGATTGAGGAATTAACTAAAAGGTTAACAGATTTACGATTAGATGCTAAAGACTCTAAAAAGAAATCTATAGCACCCCTAACAAAACCCTTAAGTTTTCAAGAAGAACTTGAAAAAAGGTTAAGAGTTCTTAGTATTGCTCCTTTAAGTCAAAATCAAGAAGACACTGAAAACTCTGAATCTGAATCTGAAAATTCTTCTAATTCAGAAGAACAAATCAATAACATAGAAGCTATGTTCAAACAATCTGAACCTCAGCCTCTAGAAGTCAACAGGATTATGTATCCTAAACCAAGGGCAACTATTGAAATTAAGCCTTATTACCCTAGGCCTTCACCAGTAAATTTACAATTCGAAGACACAACTTATAATTATGTACAATATGATGGTGCTTCGATTGTAGAATGGAACATAGATGGATTATCTGATTACCAGATTAAAAATTTAATCCATTTTATGACTATGTATGCAATGGCAGCAAAGTCGAAAGGAAACAATGACCGACAAATAGCACACGCTATTGTGTATGGTTTTACTGGCCAACTAAAAGGTTAATGAACCTTTGATTCAAGGAAAAATAAAACAGCTCCAAAATGAGATGACTAATAGCATCTGTGCAGAGTTACCCAATGCCTTTTTGGCTAGAAAAAGTCATGTAGTTAATCTACCATATGAGCCCAGCTTTGAAGAAAAAATGATACCTACAAAGGCCCGACCCATAGCCATGGGGCCTAGACATTTGGAGATCTGCAAAAAAGAAATTGCTGACCTCGAGTCAAAAGGGCTAATTAGAAAAAGTCAAAGCCTATGGAGTTGTCCAGCGTTTTATGTTGAAAATGCTGCTGATTAGAAAGAGGAGTACCTAGATTGGTTATCAACTATAAAATGACACACGAGGTATCTCCACCTCCGTCTAAAGTGATGGATAAACTCAGAGACGACGCTTATGCTATCAGTGTAGTAATCTGGAATCAAGAAAGAAGACACCAAAATAAAAGAGTAGTAAGCTGGAAAAGAGACAACCAAAAGAAGATATATCAAGCTTGAATATCCAAGTTTGCCACCAACTTGTCACAATTACCAGCAGTTCACACAATACACCAAGAATTGCATAAATTTAGGATCACCAAGCAAACGAGTGTATTTTGATCTGAAATCGAGTAGGCAAATGCAACCCAATACTAACTAATTGCTGCTAGAATTTCAAGCTTTTCTTGACAGGTTTACTATGTAAATCAAATGTAATCTTGTTTGCCGCAAAATTTTGTTCCCAACACAACGGTTAAATTTTGAGCTGAGATTTAATTTGAGAATAGCTCAGATGTGGCAAAAACAACCTATAAATTTTCCGGAATTTCCGGGCTGATTTGCACTATGAACTTAATTTGATTGGGTCTGTCGCAAAATTTTGGCTCCCCACACAAACGGTAGAATTTTAAGCTAAAATTTAATTCAGCAACTACTGAAATGGGGTATAAACACCCGGTAAATTTTCAGAAATTTCTGGGAATATTTGCTATGTGAACTTAATTTGATCGGGTCCTAATTTCATGCGAATTTGGTGATAACCACTCTTTAAGTCAATTTTAGAAAATATGCATGCACAATGCAACTCATCAAGCATATCATCAAGTCTAGGTATGAGATATCTATACTTTACAGTGATTTTGTTGATCGCTCTACAATCTACACACATGCGCATGCTCCCATCTTTCTTAGGCACCAAAAGAACAGGTACGGCACATGGGCTCATGCTCTCCATAACATGGCCTTTTGCTAGAAGCTTGATGTGAACCTTCAAGTAATTGGTAACTTGAAAACCCACATTCAAGAATTAAATGAACAATATGGTAAGCACCAAATCAATATGTATGAATTTGAATCTTTGAACCAGCACAATCAGATTGTTGTGTAATTCAAAGAAAATATTAGAAATGGGATTCTTGACCTAATTCATATGGAGAATGAATAAACCAAGAATATTATGCACATTAAACCTTGCAAGATAGAATCTCAGCAAGTTAATGAGCTTCACAAGAACAAAGACAACAGCTAATTTACTCACTAGAGGAGCAGAAACAATCTCTCATTAATATTCAAGTGTGTCCTCCACTCTCTCATTACACTTGTATTTATAGTCTCTTGGCTTCAAAACTAAAGACAAAAATATCCCTGCTTTAGTAACAGCTGTAAGGAGCTTTAAGTCCAAACAAAAATTAATCTATCAAAAGACTAAAAACTCCTTACAAAAAGTAAATTTAATGCAGCAGCAAATAAGGGCATTTAAGTCCAAAAGAGAAGTAGTTATAACAGATGGAATATTCCTTGAAAAAGGTGCCAGCAGATACATGTACATGGGTTGGATCTGGTGCATGCATGTCCACAGGTTATTCCATGAAATCTAATGCTCCACATGACACCTGGTCACTTCTAAGCATAATTTTCACCAAATTTAATCCTTTACATTTTTCTTCATGCCATTCCAGCTTATAATCCTTGCTCCTTATGATTTCACAAATTAAATTCTGAAGTGATTTAGCTCTAGCCCTAGTAATTGGACCTTGGATGAAATCCTTTGTTGTGGATGTAGCTTGATTCTCATCATTCCCTTCCGCTTCAAAAGGATTCGTCCTCGAATCTGTTCTTGCATCAACACAAGGAGATAAATCAGCAACATTAAAGGTGGCACTGACATTATACTCACCGGGCAGGTTTATTTTGTAAGCGTTATCATTAATTTTGGTCAGCACTTGGAAAGGTCCATCACATCTTGGTTATAATTTTGATTTCCTTCGAGAGGGAAACCTTTCTTTGCGCAAGTGAACCCATACCCAATCTCCAGGTTGAAATGTGACTTTCTTCCTTCCTTTGTTGGCTTGACTAGCATATTTTTCATTGTTCTTTTCAATTTGAAGCTTGGCTTGTTCATGGATTTTCTTCACCAATTCTGCTTTTCTTTTTCCATCTAAACTAGCAAGCTCGTTCACAGGCAAAGGTAAAAGATCCAAAGGAGTTAAAGGATTGAAACCATACACAATTTCAAATGGAGAATGGCCAGTAGAAGAATGCACATTTCTATTGTATGCAAATTCAACAAGTGGAATGCAATCTTCCCATGACTTCAAATTTTGCTTAACCACAGCACGCAAAAGAGTAGTTAGTGTCCTATTTACTACTTCAGTTTGACCATCGGTTTGTGGGTGACAAGTGGTGGAAAATGACAACTTGGTGCCCAATTTTCCCCACAAAACCTTCCAAAAGTGACTAAGGAATTTAACATCCCTATCACTAACTAAACTCTTAGGTATGCCATGCAACCTAACAATATCTCTAAAAAATAAATTTGCAACATATGTAGCATCATCAGTTTTATGGCATGGAATAAAATGTGTCATTTTTGAAAACCTGTCAACAACAACAAAAATTGAATCATGGCCGTGTTTTGCCCTAGGTAATCCCAACACAAAATCCATAGACAAATGAACCCAAGGATCACTAGGGGTAGGCAAAGGTGTATACAAACCTTGTGGCAAAACTCTAGATTTAGCCTTAGCACACACAATGCACCTAGCACATACTCTTTCAACATCTCTTTTCATATTCGGCCAGTAAAAATGTTCCTTCAATACATTTAAAGTTTTGGCAACACCAAAATGACCCATTAATCCACCAGCATGAGACTCATTCACAAGTAATTCACGCATGGAACTCTTAGGCACACACAATCTATTTTCTCTAAACAAATATCCATCATGCCTATAAAACTTCTCAAAAGCATTCTTTTCACAAGCTGCATACACTCTAGCAAAGTCATCATCTTCAGCATATAATTCTTTCACATATTCGAATCCTAATAACTTTGCATCAAGAAGGGCAAGAAGGTTATACCTTCGAGATAAGGCATCAGCCACCACATTTTCTTTCCCATGTTTGTATTGAATCACATATGGGAAGGTCTCAAGGAACTCAACCCATTTTGCATGACGCCTACTCAACTTATTTTGCCCCTTGATATGCTTCAATGACTCATGATATGTGTGGATGACAAATTGCTTTGGCCAAAGGTAATGTTGCCATGTTTCCAAGGCACGTACCAATGCATACAACTCCTTGTCATATGTAGAATAGTTTAAAGCTGCTCCATTAAGCTTCTCACTAAAGTATGCTATTGGTCTCTTTTCCTGCATTAAAACTGCTCCAATACCTATTCCTGATGCGTCACACTCAATCTCAAAAGTTTTAGAAAAATCAGGTAAAGCCAATACAGGAGCGAAACATAACATCTCTTTAATTTTGTGAAAAGCATCATCTTGTTTCTGTTCCCAAACAAAATTAACATTCTTTTTGACAAGATCATTCAATGGTGCTGCAATGGTACTAAAATTCTTAATAAATCTTCTATAGAAACTAGCTAGTCCATGAAAACTACGTACTTCAGATGCAGTCTTTGGAATGGGCCAGTCTCTAATAGCTCTAATTTTTTCATGATCAACTTCAACACCATTAGCACTAATGACAAATCCTAAAAAGATAACCTTTTCCATGCAAAATGAACATTTCTTGTTAGCATATAATTTTTCCTTTCTTAACACATCGAATACAGCCCTTAAATGATGCATATGTTCATTCATGCCTCTACTGTAAACCAATATATCATCAAAATAAACAACAACAAATTTTCCAATAAAAGCACGCAACACATGATTCATCAATCTCATAAAAGTGCTAGGAGCATTAGTTAGCCCAAAAGGCATCACTAACCACTCATATAGTCCATGTTTTGTTTTAAATGCAGTCTTCCATTCATCACCTACTTTCATGCGAATTTGATGATATCCGCTTTTCAAGTCAATTTTGGTAAAAACACAAGCACCACAAAGTTCATCCAACATATCATCCAATCTAGGTATAGGATGGCGATACTTTACAGTGATTTTGTTGACCGCCCTACAATCCACACACATGCGCCATGTGCCATCTTTCTTTGGTACCAAAAGGACGGGTACAGCACAAGGGCTCATACTTTCTCTCACATATCCCTTAGCTAGCAATTCCTCAACTTGCCTTTGTAATTCTTTGGTTTCTTCAGGGTTACTTCTATAGGCTGGACGGTTGGGAATAACTGCTCCAGGTACAAAATCAATCTGGTGCTCAATCCCTCGAATAGGTGGTAGTCCAGCTGGCATCTCCTCAGGTAGTACATCCTCATATTCCTGCAAAAGGGAGACAACAACACTAGGCAAATTGGGGTCAAGGTCAGATGTGGATAAACAAGAGTCCTTAAACACAATTAATAACATTTGCTTGTTGGCAAACATGGCCTTCCTCACATTTCTTCCTTTAGCATACAAGCTTAATTTTCTATCCCCTCTTTCCGCACAGCTCTCCTTTTGCGCCGAATGTTCACCTTTTTCAAGCACTCTTGGAATGTTTTCTTTACTCTCTTTTCTTTCCTCACAACCACCCTTGTCTTGCTCACTCACAACATTTTCACTCAATTTCTTTTCACTCCTTCTTTTCTTCTCTGATCTCTTTTCGGCCACTCTTGATTTTTCCTCACCCATTGCTTGCTTAAGCCTTGTTTGGTCTTCATAAATCTGTTTTGGTGTCATAGGCGCCAAAATGATTTTCCTTTCATTCATTTCAAAAGAATACCTATTTTTATACCCATCGTGGATCACCTTTCTATCAAATTGCCATGGTCGGCCAAGTAATAAATGGCCAGCTTGCATTGGAACCACGTCACATATAACCTCATCTTGATACTTTCCTATTGCAAAGGAAATCAATACTCGTTTTGTTACTTTCACCTCACCACATTCATTCAACCACTGCAATTTATAGGGTCTAGGGTGTTTCGAAGTCCTCAACCTTAATCTCTGCACCAACATAGTACTAGCAACATTGGCACAACTTTCGCCATCAATGATGACACTACAAGCTTTGTCTTGGATAAGACACCTCGTATGAAAAATTGTTTCTCTTTGCAATTCATCACCAACATCCTCCTTTACTTGAGTATTTAATGCTCTCATAATCACTAGAGCATTTCCTTCAGCAGCATATTCTACCTCTGCATCCTCCTCCCCTGAAGATGTGGAATCACTCACAATTTCCTCCTCTGTTTCTATCTCACCATTTTCTCTCATGACCATGACTCTCTTGTTAGGGCATTGAGAAGCTATGTGTCCACTGCCCAAACACCTAAAACACTTCACATCTCTATTTCGGGTAGTAGTTGCAACCTCCTTTCCTTCACTTTCTACAAATTTCTTCTCCACCTTCTTTTCCTTATCCTTATCCTCATTTTTCTTATAGTTGCTAAAAGCCTTTTCCCTATCCTCCTTCTTCCAGTTAGACTTCCAAGATGAAGAAGTACCTGCATTTCCTCCAAATTTTGACTTGGTTTTAAGTTGCCTTTCTATCTTCATAGCCATGTGGACCATATCCTCCAACTCAACATAGTGATGTAACTCAACAATATGAGCAATCTCCTTGTTTAGCCCATTCAAGAATCTAGCCATGGTGGCTTCTCTATCCTCCTCCACATTTGCTCTAATCATAGCAATTTCCATTTCTTTATGATAATCTTCAACACTTTTAGAACCTTGAGTCAATCTTTGTAACCTCTGATGTAGCTCTCTATAGTAATGACTAGGAACAAATCTCTTCCTCATTATAGTTTTCATCTCACCCCAGGTTGCAATTGATTGCTCATAATTTCTCCTTCTACTAATCAACACTTGATCCCACCATACCAAAGCATAATCAGTAAATTCTACTGCTGCTAACTTTACTTTCTTTTCCTCTGAATAGTGATGACAATCAAACACAGCTTCTACCTTCCTTTCCCATTCAAGATACACATCCGGATCATTTTTCCCTTGGAAAGAAGGGATGCTCATTTTAATACTTTTGATATTGTCATCTACCCTATTCCTCTCTCTTTCCTCTCTTCTTATCCTCCTATCTTCAGCTCTTCTCTCATATCTACCCCTCCTAGGTCTTTCAACCTCAAAATCATAGTTATCAACCTCAACTTCATCAGATTCAACTACTGGAGGTACAAGATCCCTCCTATTTGGCCTTCTCTCATTTTGCCTATCTCTTTGCTCCAATCTTTCCAACCTATCTATGATTTCATTGCACACAACATTCATTCTTTCAAATTGTTGTCTGACAGCCTGCATGTAGAATGGATTTTCACCTTCCCCCTCACTACCATCACCCCTTCTAGACATGTTTTCAGACCTGCAAGAAAATGGTTAGTGTAAAGAAAACACCTCACTCACTCCCTTACGTGTTTACACTCAACAGAGGACACTCCACTCGTGTTTAACTCAACAAGGCTTTTTCCCTCTTATGAACTCACCACTCTGTGCCTTTTACCTCTCTTGGCTATGTCCACAAGTTCTTATCAAACTCAAGTAACTCAAACCAAGACTGTACCCACAAAAATTTAGCACACAATAAAATTCTTGAACGTGACGGATCAAAACGAGTAATCAAGAAAACAATAATGTGATTCAAGAAGTCAAGAAAAGAAAAGCTCAAGTATGGAAATGTAATGCAATAGGAATCAAGAAAGGAGACACCAAAATAAAAGAGTAGTAAGCTGGAAAAGAGACAACCTAAAGTAGAGATATTAAGCTTAAATATCTAAGTTTGCCACCAACTTACCACAATTACCAGCAGTTCACACAATACACCAAGAATTGCATAAATTTAGGATCACCAAGCAAATGAGTGTATTTTGATCTGAAATTGAGTAGGCAAATGCAACCCAATAGACTAATTGCTGCAAAAATTTCACGCTTTTCTTGACAGACTTACTATGTAAATCAAATATAATCGTGTCTGCCGCAAAATTTTGGTTCCCCACACAAACGGATGAATTTTAAGCTGAAATTTAATTTGGAAACTACTGATATGGGGTATAAACACTCGGTAAATTTTCAGAAATTTCTGGGTATATTTGCTATGTGAACTTATTTTGATCGATTCTGCCGCAAAATTTTGGTTCCCTACACAAATGGTTGAATTTTAAGCTGAAATTTAATATGGGAACTACTGATATGGGGTATAAACACCTTGTAAATTTTCAGGAATTTCTGGGTCTATTTGCTATGTGAACATAATTTGATCGGGTCTGCCGCAAAATTTTGGTTCAGCAGGCAAACGATATCAAACAACCCCCAAAATTTACACCCAACGTCTTAAACACACCCAAATAATGCTGGTACAGTTTCAGGCCAAATTGGTAAGTCGAACTCAATGAACCAGATAATCTCTCATGCTTAATATCAAAATGAAGGAAGCAAAATGGATGGCTAGAATAATCGCTTTAGCTTGATTAACCCAAAACCCTAAGACAAACCCAACAAAACAAATTTTTAAACAAACAGGTCCAACTAAACCCCAAGAGCCAAACAGCAAATATGAAGAAGGTAAGAAACACAAAGAATAAAAAGCAAATAGAGAATCTACCTTGTTTGGACGTCCCTTTGCTCTGATACCAAAACTGATGTGAACCTTCAAGTAATTGGTAACTTGAAAACCCACATTCAAGAATTAAATGAACAATATGGAAAGCACCAAATCAAGATGCATGAATTTGAATCTTTGAACCAGCACAATCAGATTATTGTGTAATGGAAAGCACCAAATCAAGATGTATGAATTTGAATCTTTGAACCAGCACAATCAGATTGTTGTGTAATTCAAAGAAAATATTAGAAATGGGATTCTTGACCTAATTCATATGGAGAATGAATAAACCAAGAATATTATGCACATTAAACCTTGCAAGATAGAATCTCAGCAAGTTAATGAGCTTCACAAGAATAAAGGCAACAGCCAATTTTCTCACTAGAGGAGCAGAAACAATCTCATTAATATTCAAGTGTGTCCTCCACTCTCTCATTACACTTGTATTTATAGCCTCTTGGCTTCAAAACTAAAGACAAAAATATCCCTGCTTTAGTAACAGCTGTAAGGAGCTTTAAGTCCAAACAAAAATTAATCTATCAAAAGACTAAAAACTCCTTACAAAAAGTAAATTTAATGCAGCAGCAAATAAGGGCATTTAAGTCCAAAAGAGAAGTAGTTATAACAGATGGAATATTCCTTGAAAAAGGTACCAGCAGATACATGTACATGGGTTGGATCTGGTGCATGCATGTCCACAGGTTATTCCATGAAATCTAATGCTCCACATGACACCTGGTCACTTCTAAGCATAATTTTCACCAAATTTAATCCTTTACATTTTTCTTCATGCCATTCCAGCTTATAATCCTTGCTCCTTATGATTTCACAAATTAAATTCTGAAGTGATTTAGCTCTAGCCCTAGTAATTGGACCTTGGATGAAATCCTTTGTTGTGGATGAAATCCTTTGTTGTGGATGTAGCTTGATTTTCAGGAATTTCCAGACTGATTTGCTATGTGAACTTAATTTGATCGATTCTGCCGCAAAATTTTGGTTCCCCTCACAAACGGACGAATTTTAAGCTGAAATTTAATTTGGGAACTACTGAAATGGGGTATAAACACCCAATAAATTTTCAGAAATTTTCTGGGTACATTTGCTATGTGAACTTATTTTAATCGATTCTGCCGCAAAATTTTGGTTCCCCGCACAAATGGTTGAATTTTAAGCTGAAATTTAATTTGGTAACTACTGAAATGGGGTATAAACACCCTGTAAATTTTCAGGAATTTCTGGGTCTATTTGCTATGTGAACTTAATTTGATCGGGTCTGCCGCAAAATTTTGGTTCAGTAGGCAAACAATATCAAACAACCTCCAAAATTTACACCTAACGTCTTCAACACACCCAAATATTGCTGGTAAAGTTTCAGGCCTAATAGGTAAGTGAAACTCAATGACCCAAATAATCTCTCATTGAAGTCTTTGTGTCTTTTATCTCTAACGCAAACTAAGGCTGAGGTGTTTAAGCCTAATCTAGTTGCAGGTTTAAGTGCAACTTGTATCATTCCTATGTGTAGGAATTGATAGGTGATGAAGAAGCACCAGTGCCTATGCCATTATTTAGAGGACCCATCACCAGAGCCAGAGCTAGAGAGCTGCAAGCATTGGTGTTGGAGCATTGTGAGCACAAGGGGGATCAAAATTGCCATGTTGGACTTTCTTGCATATTGTTGGAATCTAGGTGGATCATTCTCACACAAGTTGGCATGGGAGACTTGACAAGTGGCGCCACATCAGCGTGACTTCGCCACATCAGCATGACTTGGCACAAGACCATTTGGCCAAGTGGATTGGAGGAGCTTCTTATGCTTATTTGGATTTGCCATGTGCTGATACCTTTTGTTGGTCCCCACTACATTAAAAAAAGGCTGCTACCACCTAAAGTGTTGCTGCCAACTTATGGTCCCCACTACATAAAGGGCTGTCATAAAGCAAGTGGTCCCAAATGGTCCCCCCCCCCTATGGAAACGCCCCATCTGATTGAGGAGCCTTTTATTTTTTGTCTTTTTAGCCATGTTGGCACACTTTTAGGGTTTTAGAGATGCTATATATAACCCAAGATATTCAGATTGTATGGGCAGCCTTCATTTTTCTAGTTTAAGTGTGAGTATTAGGGAGAGAACTCCATTGCTGGAGCTTGAGTTTCTTCTATGTTTCTTCCATGTTTCTTGAAAGAACTTGGATTCTAGCAGCATGAACCCCTTGCTAGTCTTATTTTGATGATCAATATGCTTTAGCTTGTTACTATTTGTGTATTGACACTTGGGTTTTCAATCTGAAATTCTGCCTTGTTTGGATGATTAAAGATCTTGGTTCCAATATTTAGATGTTGTGTTTCTTGGCATCCTAGGAGTGCTCATCATTTTGGTATCAGAGCCTTGGCATCTAACAAGGTATTTATCCATTAAAACTTCTTTTTCTTTTCTGTTTGGTTAACTATAATAGTCAGCCATTGTAGGACCTTTAGATATCTATTAGTTTCATCATCTAGTACCTTGTTCTTTGTAGCCAAATCAAATCTGCATTTTAGGGTACTGATTTTTTTTCGTTTTTTTTTTTTGTTTGAACTCTTGCTTGCTGAAACTTGGTAGTCTTAATTTTAGTGTAGGATTTTGCTTAATCTTAGATTAAATCTCTTGTTCATCTTGTTTTCTTTGAGTTTGTCTGTAGGATTAGAGTTAATCAAGCTGAAACCTATCTTTGACACTAGCTATTTGCCTCTTGAGTTATATGATATCAAGTCTGAGTATGTTAAATTGGGTAATTAATGCTTGGGATGTGCCTGTGTGCTAGTGGGTAGAGCTTGATTTGGATTGCCAAAATACTTGAGTGGTATCAGTATTTGATTCTGCAATTTTTATCCTTTGCATCAGTATAAAAAAAAAAAAAAAGAAAAAAAAAAAGAAAAGGAGATTGGATTGTAAGCTGAGTTGTGTTGTGCTCAAAAAATTGACAAGCTGACATAAGTGATGAAATTGTGAATTGTGGAGTTAAACATTGAATTTGAGCCTGATAATCTACCAACAACTTTGGGTATTACTAGACACATCACATGCCATATTTGATGTGAAAATTCCACTGTTTGCCTATCGAACCAAAATTTGCGGCAAACCTGATCAAATTGAGTTAACACACCAAACCAACCCAGAAAGCTCCGAAATTTTGCAGGCTGATTATACTCCATCTCAGTAGCTTTTGTGTCAATTTTCAGGGTTTTGTGACATTGTTTGCCTACCGAACCAAAATTTGCGGCAAACCTGATCAAATTGAGTTAACACACCAAACCAACCCAGAAAGCTCCGAAATTTTGCAGGCTGATTATACTCCATCTCAGTAGCTTTTGTGTCAATTTTCAGGGTTTTGTGACATTGTTTGCCTACCGAACCAAAATTTTGCGGTAGACCTAGTCAAATTTCGTTCACCTAGTAAACTCATCCAGAAACTTCTGAAATTTTACCAGTAGTTAGTCAGTATTGGGATGCCTATGTCTACTAAATTTCAGATCAAAATATATTCGTTTGTGTGGTGAACCAAAATTGTTGCAAATTTTTTGTTAATTGTGTGAACTGCTGGTATTTGTGCAAAGTTGGCTATGAAATTGGAAGTTTGAGCTTGATATCATTCTATTGGGTTGTCTCTCATACAGTTTTCAAAAATCATACCATTTCGTTCACATTTGCTTCTACTTTGGCGTCTTCCATTTCTTTGGCTCTAGTGTCACACTCTCTGGTTATTGCAATTTCGTTTCTTCCAGTTTCGTTTATTTGTGCTTGTTTGTGAATTTTAGTTCCCAAAGGAACAAGGGAAGCAAACTCTTGAGTGGTAAAAGGCAAGAGTGTGTGAGTGCCAAAAGAGGGTAAGAGCCTGAAATTTGTGCGAAAACACTTGAGCTAAACACTTGAGAGGGTGAGCCATTTCTACTAACTTCGTTTTCTTGCAGCCAAATCATGTCTCAATTACAAGAGACAAGTGGTAGTAGTGGAGGTAATGAAGAAAAAAGGGAGTTTCCTGTTGATCGAATTTTTAAAGAATCTGTAGCACAAAGCTTTGAAAGGATGAATGTGCAAATGAATGACTTTAGAGATGAATTGGATGTATTGAGGGGAATGAGAAATGAGATGACCAGGTTTATGGAAGAGATGAGAAGGGACAGAGAAGATAGAAATAGGAGGAATGATGGGGGAGCAAATGTGGGAAATCAGAATAGAAATGAAGGTAGATTTCGGGCAGAACATAGGAATGAAGGGTATGAAGAAGCTGAATGGAATGATGATGAGTATGATGAAGCTTATGACTATGGGAACTACCATTATGGTGGAAGAGGGCATAGACCACCTAGGGGTAGAGGGCCTAGGGGAAGAAGGGGTGGCAGAAATTTTAGGCTCGGTGATCATTGGGATAGAGATGGAAATGAGGAGAGAGTTGATGGGAATTTAGCTAGTATAAAGATGCAAATTCCACCTTTTCATGGGAAGGATAATCCAGAAGTTTATTTGGAGTGGGAGAGACAGGTGGAGTTGATTTTTGAGTGCCACCATTATTCTGAAGAAAAGAAAGTGAAGTTAGCAGCTGTAGAATTCAAAGAGTATGCAATTGTATGGTGGGATCAGTTGTTGAGTAGGAGGAGTAGAAATGGGCAACGAACCGTGGAGACCTGGGACGAAATGAAGGGAATCTTGCGAAACAGGTTTGTGCCACCTTACTACCACAGAGAGCTGCTTCAAAGGTTACAAAAACTCACTCAAGGTACTAAAAGTGTCGAAGAATACTACAAGGCCATGGAGATAGCGTTGATTAGAGCTGATGTTGAGGAGGATCGGGAAGCTACAATGGTTCGCTTTTTGAATGGGTTAAATCCTGAAATTGCTAATATTGTGGAGCTACAACCTTGTGTGGAGGTGGAGGATATGCTACAAATGGCACTTAAAGTGGAGAAGCAACTAAAAAGGAAGAATGTGGCTAGATATGCACCAGCCAACCATTCAGCTCCTAGGAGTAATTGGAAGTCGAATTGGTCTGCTCCTTCAAGGGTGGAGAAAGAAGTTCCCAAATTCAAGAAAGAAGAATGGAAAGGAAAGGAGAAAGTAGAGGAGAAGAACAAGGGAGTTCCTACTAGGACTAGAGAATTGAAGTGTTTTAAGTGTTTGGGAAATGGACATTATGCCTCACAATGTCCAAATAAAAGAGTGATGGTTGTTAGGGAAAATGGAGAGTTAGAAAGTGAAGAGGAAAGGGAGGAAGAATCTGATAATGTTGATGAGCATGAGGATGATTGCTATGATGAGGGAGATCAGCCACCTATGGATGGCAATATCCTTGTCACCATGCGCACACTAAGTGCACACTATGGAGTGTGGTGATGAAATGCAAAGGGAGAACATCTTCCATACTAGGTGCTTGGTGAATGACAAGTTGTGTAGTGTGGTTGTAGATGGTGGGAGCTGTTGTAATGTGGCTAGTTCACTCTTGGTGGACAAGTTGGGTTTGCCTACTACTACACATCCAAAACCATATGGCTTGCAATGGTTGAATGATTGTGGGAAGTTGAGGGTTACAAAACAGGTGGTTGTGCCATTCACCATTGGCAAGTATAATGATGAGGTACTTTGTGACGTTGTGCCTATGGTTGCTACGCATCTTTTGTTGGGCCGTCCATGGCAGTATGATAGAAGTGTTGTGCATGATGGTAGGAAGAACAGGTACACGGTCACTAAGGAAGGTCGAACATACTCATTGCTTCCTATGACACCAGGTCAAGTGCATGAAGATCAAATGAGGATTCTTAGATCCATTGAAGAAAAGAAAGAAACTTGGAGAGAAAAACTTAGAGAGGCCGAGCTGGATGAGAGTGAAAAGAAAGAGAAGAGAGAAGAAAAAGAGAAAAAAAAAGAAAAGAAAATGAGAGCGAATGAGAAAAAGGAAAGCTTGGGGCAAAAAGAGAGTGGAGAGAAAAGAATGAGTTTGTATGTGAAGGAAAGAGAAGTTAGAGAGGCTTTACATTCAGGAAGACCTCTTTGTGTACTTATGTACAAGGAGGTTAATTTATGTGTTACTGACCTTGATTCACATTTGCCTAGTGATGCTTTGTCTCTTATACAGGAATATGAAGATGTCTTCCCGAATGAGTTGCCACCAGGATTGCCACCTATCAGAGGGATTGAGCACCAGATCGACTTGGTACCTGGAGCACAAATACCGAATAGACCAGCATATAGAACAAATCCTAAAGAAACAAAGGAGTTACAAAGGCAAGTGGAGGAGCTTATGGAGAAGGGCTATGTTAGGGAGAGCATGAGCCCATGTGCTGTACCTGTGTTGCTAGTGCCTAAGAAGGATGGGAGTTATCGCATGTGTGTGGATTGCAGAGCCATCAATAAAATCACTGTAAAGTATAGACACCCAATCCCTCGCCTTGATGATATGCTTGATGAGTTGCATGGTGCAAGTGTGTTTTCTAAGATAGATTTGAAAAGTGGTTACCACCAAATAAGAATGAAAATTGGTGATGAGTGGAAAACTGCTTTCAAAACTAAATATGGCTTGTATGAATGGATGGTGATGCCATTTGGGCTCACAAATGCTCCTAGCACTTTTATGCGTTTGATGAATCATGTGTTGAGGAATTTCATTGGAAAATTTGTTGTTGTGTATTTTGATGACATTTTGATTTACAGCAGTAACATAGACGAGCATTTGCATCACTTGAGACTTGTTTTTGATGTGTTGAGAAATGAGAATTTGTATGCGAATGCGAAAAAGTGTTCATTTTGCTTGGATAAGGTTGTTTTTCTTGGTTTTGTTGTAAGTAGTAAAGGTGTACAGGTTGATGAAGAGAAAATCAAAGCCATTAGAGATTGGCCAAATCCTAAGAATGTGTCTGAGGTTAGGAGTTTCCATGGATTGGCTAGTTTCTATAGGCGATTTGTTCCTAATTTTAGTACAATTGCTGCTCCTTTGAATGAATTGGTGAAAAAGAATGTTGCATTTGAGTGGAAAAAGAAACATGAACATGCATTTTCAGAACTTAAAGATAGATTGTGTTCTGCACCCTTGTTGAGTTTGCCAGATTTTGATAAAACTTTTGAGATTGAATGTGACGCAAGTGGTGTAGGAATTGGTGCGGTTCTCATGCAAGAGAAACGACCAATAGCATATTTTAGTGAGAAATTGCATGGAGCTGCCTTGAATTACTCTACTTATGATAAGGAGATGTATGCATTAGTTAGGGCCTTGGAAACTTGGCAACATTATTTGTGGCCTAAAGAGTTTGTCATACATTCAGATCATGAATCATTGAAGCATATTAATAGTCAAAATAAGTTGAGTAGAAGGCATGCTAAGTGGATTGAATTTTTGGAGTCATTTCCATATGTGATTAAATACAAGCAAGGAAAAGAGAATGTTGTAGCTGATGCACTTTCTAGGAGACATGCACTTTTGTCTACACTTGATGCTAAATTGCTTGGTTTTGAGTTGATGAAAGAATTGTATGTTGATGATGCAGATTTTTGTAATGTATATGCTACTTGTGAGAAAAGTGCATTTCAGAAATTTTATAGGCATGATGGATACTTGTTTAAGGAGAATAAATTGTGTGTGCCTAAATGCTCTATGCGAGACTTGCTTGTTTTGGAGTCACATAGTGGTGGTTTGATGGGACATTTTGGTGTTGCTAAGACTTTAAACATATTGCAAGAACACTTCTTTTGGCCACATATGAGGAAAGATGTTGATCGAATGTGTTCTAGGTGTGTTGAATGTAAGAAAGCAAAGTCTAGAGTAATGCCAAATGGTCTTTACACACCCTTGCCTGTTCCTAAGGAACCTTGGACTGATATTTCTATGGATTTTATTTTGGGTTTGCCTAGGTCTAGGAGAGGTCATGATTCTATATTTGTGGTTGTTGATAGATTTTCTAAGATGGCACACTTCATACCGTGTCACAAAACAGATGATGCCACATACATAGCCAATTTGTTCTTTAAGGAGATAGTCAGGTTACATGGCATACCTAGGACTATAGTAAGTGATAGAGATGTTAAGTTCCTAAGTCACTTTTGGAGGGTGTTGTGGGGTAAGTTAGGTACTAAACTGTTGTTCTCAACTACTTGTCATCCCCAGACTGATGGACAAACAGAAGTAGTGAATAGAAGCTTAACTACTTTATTGCGTGTGATGGTTAAACAAAATTTGAAATCTTGGGAAGATTGCATTCCTTTTGTTGAGTTTGCTTATAACAGAGTAGTGCATTCTTCTACCGGATTTTCACCATTTCAAATTGTGTATGGTTTTAATCCATTGACACCATTAGACTTGTTGCCTTTACCTGTTGATCATATTAATAGTCTTGATGGTAAAAAGAAAGCAGATTTGGTTAGGAAATTGCATGAGCAAGCTAGGTTACAAATTGAAAAGAAAAATGCACAATATGCTACTCATGCTAATAAAGGCCGAAAGCCTCTTGTGTTTGAACCAGGTGACTTTGTTTGGGTGCATTTAAGGAAAGAGCGGTTTCCAAACCTAAGAAAGTCGAAATTACAGCCAAGGTGTGATGGTCCATTCAAAGTGCTAGAAAGGATCAACAACAATGCATACAAGATTGATTTACCTGGTGAGTATGGTGTTAGCAATTCTTTTAACATTACTGATCTTTCCCCTTGCATTGATGCAGGACCAAATTCGAGGACGAATTCTTTCAAAGGAGGAGGGGATGATGAAGAAGCACCAGTGCCTATGCCATTATTTAGAGGACCCATCACCAGAGCCAGAGCTAGAGAGCTGCAAGCATTGGTGTTGGAGCATTGTGAGCACAAGGGGGATCAAAATTGCCATGTTGGACTTTCTTGCATATTGTTGGAATCTAGGTGGATCATTCTCACACAAGTTGGCATGGGAGACTTGACAAGTGGCGCCACATCAGCGTGACTTCGCCACATCAGCATGACTTGGCACAAGACCATTTGGCCAAGTGGATTGGAGGAGCTTCTTATGCTTATTTGGATTTGCCATGTCTTTGATACCTTTGTTGGTCCCCACTACATTAAAAAGGTCGCTACCACCTAAAGTGTTCTTTGCCAACTTATGGTCCCCACTACATAAAGAGGGTCATAAAGCAAGTGGTCCCAAATGGTCCCCTATGGAAACGCCCCATCTGATTGAGGAGCCTTTTATTTTTTGTCTTTTTAGCCATGTTGGCACACTTTTAGGGTTTTAGAGATGCTATATATAACCCAAGATATTCAGATTGTATGGGCAGCCTTCATTTTTCTAGTTTAAGTGTGAGTATTAGGGAGAGAACTCCATTGCTGGAGCTTGAGTTTCTTCTATGTTTCTTCCATGTTTCTTGAAAGAACTTGAATTCTAGCAGCATGAACCCCTTGCTAGTCTTATTTTGATGATCAATATGCTTTAGCTTGTTACTATTTGTGTATTGACACTTGGGTTTTCAATCTGAAATTCTGCCTTGTTTGGATGATTAAAGATCTTGGTTCCAATATTTAGATGTTGTGTTTCTTGGCATCCTAGGAGTGCTCATCAATAGGTTTTCTGATGCTCTTTTAAGAGTTCTTTTGAAAACAAACTCCTAGAACTTAATCCTTCATGGATAGGAGTGGCTTGTTCTACAGTTTTGACTATATAGTCGGACCTAAGTTTAAAACTATTAGTGGACTTATATATTAATTTTGACGAAATAGGAGGTAGATTCCAATTATTTAATTCATTGTCTATATTAGATACTAATAATATTTCTTTATTTTTATTTTTTGATTTTTTGTTTTCCTCGGACTCGAATCTGGCGCTTCTAGAGCTACCAGGTAAGCGAGAGAATAATTTGTCCATAGGTTCTAGATCACTGTCAACGACTTACTCCAAATGCCTAAAACGCCTGACTGCGGCTAAACGGCTGACGGATACGCGACTTGGGGTTTTACTAGAACTTTTGACCAAACTATTTACCAACTTGGCTCTGATACCAATGAAAACGCCGGACACTTCGACGCAAGGATCGCTTTTAATTTCTTCTTTTTAAACAGAAAATTAATACTCCTAGTATGATAGCTAGACAGACAACTCCAAATATTATTTCTAAATTATTTTTATACACTCTGGACGCCTTATGATCTTGATTATATTCAAACCTATTTCTGTATACTGGACTCTCAGGATTATACATGTACTATTTCAGTAGTACGTGGCGTTGTGGCTACAGGTCGCTCTACCTTCCACCAATGAAGGGCTTAAGCGGTTAGTAGTTTCCAGCCTATATACCACTTACTTGCTTAGGAGAAGAAGAGTCTTAAAAATTATTATTATTAAGTAAACTATCTAAGAATCTTATTATTAAACCAAATAACCTTAACAGTCTTTCATGTTCTCTACAATGGCTTGTCTAAGAAGTTCTACTTCTCTTCTATTAGTTAAATCAAGACAACGTAAATAAAACAAAAGACGATTAATATATGTAGACATAAACAGTAAATATGAACAGTTTCTGATGTACAGGATCCCTTTTAAGGGCAAGTACAGAGCATACTTAAACAGTAAATATGAACAGTTTCTGATGTACAGGATCCCTTTTAAGGGCAAGTACTCTTCGAGCGTCATGACATGCGTCACTTTAAGTGGCAGACAAGATAAGGTGGAGTTGGCAGAAGCTACTTTTATAGCTGGCAGGAATCTTTTGACTTCTTTACAGCGCATAGGGGTCCTGGCTGTCTTCCCAGTATTGGACTTCCATGTCATCGTCGCTGTCGCTGTCGTCCTTTTGATGAGACTTAGAGCACTCTGCGGTATCTTTTGCTTTTGAGGTGGATGCTTTTGAGCTGGCTTCTTTGTCGTCTTCTTGAAGTGCGCTGAAAAGTTGTCGGCGCAATTCTTCTTTTGGCACTGACTTGAGTAGGTCCTTGAAAAGATCTGACAGTCCTGAAGAGACTAATGGACTTGGCAGTGATGGCTTTTTAGCCAGAGTGATTAGTCCTTTGGCAGAATAGATAGAAAGGTGGCTCGAAAAAGTCACACTTATCCCACCATTTGATTAGGACTCTTCTGGTTAACCAGGGTACGTGTTCGGTAGAGAATTCTCCGAATCTTTTCATTTTCTTTTTTGAGATAATATAATCCCATCTGACTATCCATGGAATTTTATAGAGGATAGTAAAGAAGTTCTACTTCTCTTCTATTAGTTAAATCAAGACAACGTAAATAAAACAAAAGACGATTAATATATGCATACTTAAACAGTAAATATGAACAGTCTCTGATGTACAGGATCCCTTTTAAGGGCAAGTACAGTGCATACTTAAACAGTGATGATACTTATAGTGCTTCAAATAGTATTTAAACAGTTTTATGAATAGTAATACTTACAGTGCTATTCCAACCAGTAGGTTTAATAGAGGATGCAGGAATGCTTGCTGATGGTGGTGGTGAATAGTATACCCTGTAATCAAACTTACCAGAGGGTTGACCAAGCAGATCCACAATGTCACGGGACTTAGACTCTAGTTCTTTGTTTAATTGTTTAGCTTGATCTATTAAAACATATATTTCACTTCCAACTTTGTTTAAAGCAGATTCAAGAGAAGAAGTTGAAGAAAAACTCATAAAAACTTTATTGATAAAAACAGTACACTCTTTATGATACAATGGTAAAGCAGAGAAAACAAATTGAGAGAAAACTTAAACTTCTTAAACACTCTATTTTACATTCTGCTTCATAAGCAAGTTGGGAGGCCTTCTTATACAAGTTAGAAGGAATCTTCGAGCATCATGGCATGCGTCACTTTAAGTGGCAGACAAGATAAGGTGGAGTTGGCAGAAGCTACTTTTATAGCTGGCAGGAATCTTTTGACTTCTTTACAGCGCATAGGGGTCCTGGCTGTCTTCCCAGTATTGGACTTCCATGTCATCGTCGCTGTCGCTGTCGTCCTTTTGATGAGACTTAGAGCACTCTGTGGTATCTTTTGCTTTTGAGGTGGATGCTTTTGAGCTGGCTTCTTTGTCGTCTTCTTGAAGTGCGCTGAAAAGTTGTCGGCGCAATTCTTCTTTTGGCACTGACTTGAGTAGGTCCTTGAAAAGATCTGACAGTCCTGAAGAGACTGATGGACTTGGCAGTGATGGCTTTTTAGCCAGAGTGATTAGTCCTTTGGCAGAATAGATAGAAGGTGGCTCGAAAAAGTCACACTTATCCCACCAATTTGATTAGGACTCTTCTGGTTAACCAGGGTATGTGTTCGGTAGAGAATTCTCCGAATCTTTTCATTTTCTTTTTTGAGATAATATAATCCCATCTGACTATCCATGGAATTTTATAGAGGATAGTATATTTAACCTTGAATCCTTTAAGGATTTGTTCGAATCGGTAAACTGTTCATAAACAGTCCGAACCTTATTAGGTAAAGCAATGTGATATAATCCCCAGTTAAAGAACCATTCATAGAACCATGAGGGGAGTTCCCATGACTCTTTGTCTAACTGGAACTGTATGAACCAGCTAAACTTACGCTGCCTATTTTCATAAATTAAGGCACCAGTCCAGGCAATCATATAATCAAAATAATTAAAGTACCTGGGTTTAGCGAAATTCAACTCCTTTTGTTTAAAGAGTGAATCTCCCCAATCATCGTAGGATTTATCCCTTTTGATGATAAACTTGCTGAAAGCCCACTCATTAGCGGACCTTTCTGTAGGTGAGAAGACCACTGTGTCGGTCTCTACTAGGATAGCTTGATAATAAGTGTAGTCCTTTGGTAAATAAGGATTTACTGTATGATGTTCTGTGTAAAAGCTTGCTGCCTCATAAGCCTTCAGATCCTTGTGTTTCCTATCCATTGGCATAAGGAAACAGTAGCTAATAGGAATGTAGGGGTAAATAACCTCTTTTGCATTATTTGCTTCGACACTGACTTCATAAGCGTCGTTTCTGAGTTTGTCCATCATTTTAGACGGAGGTGGAGATACCTCGTGTGTCCGTTTTGACGGAGTTACTGAGGCCTTTGAACTCATCTCCTGTAAGAAATTCACGTGTTAAGAAATCACAATGTAGTCTGTTACAAATGTGGAAAAACTGGTCACTACGCTAATAAGTGTAGAGTTAAACAACAAATTCAAGCCTTAGAAATTAATGATAATCTTAAAGATTCATTAATTAAAATACTCTTAAATGAGTCTAAGACAGAAAAGGATTTAGAAGTTAATGCATTAGATTATACCTCTGAAGAATCTACTGAGTCAGAACCAGAACAAGAACAAATCTGTGATGGAAAATGTGATTATTACAAATCACTCTGTACCTTAAATGGTTTATGTGTCTTAACAAAAGAGCAAAACTTGATGTTAGATCTTATAGATAAGATAGAAGATCAAGGAGAAAAAAGAGAAAAATTAGAAGAATATTTAAACCTAGTTAAGGATAAAAGTCCTTTAGAAAGAAAAATCGAAGAAAGAACAAATCCATATGAACTTAAAGAAGTTATGGAAAGAATGAAGAAGGCTAAAATGCCAAGAGAACCAACTCTAAAAGAATTAAGGCAAGAGGTAAATTCGATTAAATTCGAAATACAATTCTTAAAAGAAAAAATAGTCTTATTAGAAGCAAAACAAGAATTTCCCTTAATAGTGGAAACAACAGAAGAAAAGGAACAAGAACCGGTAGAAATAAACAGTCTTCAGTATGTCAATCGAATAGACAGAGTAATCACTCATAAATGGCATACTAAAGTCACAATCATTGTTCAAAAGGAGTACTTATTTAGTACTATAGCCTTAATAGACTCAGGAGCAGATTTGTGCTGTATAGACGAAGGACTTGTACCTTCAAAATACTTCCCTAAAACAATAGAAGAATTACATACAGCAGATAGTTCTAAAATGAACATTAAATACAAATTATCAGATACGGTAGTTTGTAATCAGGGAATATGTTTCGAAATACCATTTATAATGGTAAAAGGATTGTCTCATCCAGTAATCCTAGGAAACCCATTCCTTCACATGTTGTACCCAATTAAGTTAATTACTGAAAAGGGAATAACAACAGAAATAAATGGGAAAGAGATTATTTTTGAATTTATCTCCTTACCCATCGAAAGAGAAATTGATGTGCTTAATAGTAACATCAAGAACAAAGAAAAATTTATTTATTCTCTTAAAAGAGAAATAGATTACAAAACAATAACAGAAAAGGTTAATGAACCTTTGATACAAGAAAAAATAAAACAACTTCAAAATGAGATGGCTAATAGCATCTGTGCAGAAGTTCCCAATGCCTTTTGGGCTAGAAAGAGTCATGTGGTTAATTTACCATATGAGCCTGACTTTGATGAAAAATTGATTCCTACTTTCCGGCCCATTGCCATGGGTCCAAGACACTTGGAGATCTGTAAAAAAGAAATTGCTGACCTCGAGTCAAAAGGGCTAATTAGAAAAAGTCAAAGCCCATGGAGTTGTCCAGCGTTTTATGTTGAAAATGCTGCTGAATTAGAAAGAGGAGTACCCAGACTTGTTATTAACTATAAGCCTTTAAATAAGGTCCTTAGATGGATTAGATATCCATTGCCTAATAAAAGAGATCTGTTAAACAGACTCTTTGAGGCCCAAATCTTTTCAAAGTTCGATATGAAATCTGGATATTGGCAAATCCAGATAGCAGAAGAAGATAGGTATAAAACTGCCTTTACTGTGCCATTTGGACATTACGAATGGAATGTAATGCCCTTCGGGCTTAAAAATGCCCCGTCAGAATTTCAAAAAATTATGAATGAAATATTCAATGCTTATTCAGCATTCTCTATTGTTTATATTGATGATGTCCTTATTTTCTCCAGGACAATTGATCAACATTTCAAACACTTAAATGTGTTTATGAAAATTGTTAAAAGAAATGGCTTGGTAGTCTCAGCCAGAAAGATTAAACTCTTTCAGACTAATATTAGATTTTTAGGTCACAACATAAAACAGGGATCAATTATTCCTATTGATCGAGCCATTGAATTTGCCAGTAAATTTCCTGATGAAATTAAAGAAAAAACCCAACTTCAAAGGTTTTTAGGAAGCCTTAACTATGTCTCAGACTTCTATAAAGACCTGGCCCATGATGCAAAACCTCTGTTCCAAAGACTTAGAAAAAACCCAAGCCCATGGACCAAAGAACATACCTTGTCCGTTAAACGGATAAAACAAAGGGTTAAAACCCTTCCCTGTCTGGCAATACCTCATCCATCTGCCTTAAAGGTAGTGGAAACTGATGCATCTGACATCGGGTACGGAGGCATCTTAAAGCAAAGACTAGATGACAAAGAAACCCTAGTCAGATTTACCAGTGGTATTTGGACAGGACCTAGAGTTAATTACTCTACGGTTAAAAAGGAGATCTTATCTATAGTTCTCTGTGTACAAAAATTCGAATCTGATTTATTGAATCAGAAATTCCTTATAAGGGTTGACTGTAAAAGTGCAAAAGAAATATTACTCAAGGATGTTAAAAACATCGCATCGAAACAGATATTTGCAAGATGGCAGGCTATTCTATTTGCTATGTGAACTTAATTTGATTGGGTCTGTCGCAAAATTTTGGTTTAGTAGGCAAACAATATCAAACAACCTCTAAAATTTACACCTAACGTCTTCAACACACCCAAATATTGCTGGTAAAGTTTCAGGCCTAATAGGTAAGTGAAACTCAATGACCCAAATAATCTCTCATGCTTGATATCAAAATAAAGGAAGCAATATGGATAGTTAGAATATTGGCTTTGGCTTGATTAACCCAAAACCCTAAGACAAACTCAACAAAACAAATTTTTAAACAAACAAGTCATACTAAACCCCAAGAGCCAATTTCGGTCAAGCATTCAATGAACAAAAATGTGAATAACAGAAACACAATAAGAAGTAAAACAAGGTTTAGCATGAAAGAACCAGATGTAACAAACAGCATATATGGAACTAGAGCCAAACAGCAAATATGAAAAAAGGTAACAAACACAAAGAATAAGAAGCAAATATAGAATCTACCTTGTTTGGACGTCCCTTTGCTCTGATACCAAAACTGATGTGAGCCTTCAAGTAATTGGGAACTTGAAAACCCACATTCAAGAATTAAATGACCAATATGGAAAGCACCAAATCAAGATGTATGAATTTGATTATTTGAACCAGCACAATCAGATTGTTGTGTAATTCAAAGAAAATATCAGAAATGGGATTCTTGACCTAATTCATATGGAGAATGAATAAACCAAGAATATTATGCACATTAAACCTTGCAAGATAGAAATCTCAGCAAGTTAGTGAGCTTCACAAGAACAAAGGCAACAGCCAATTTACTCACTAAAGGAGCAGATACAATCTTTCATTAATATTCAAAGTGTGTCCTCCACTCTCTCATTACACTTGTATTTATAGCCTCTTGGCTTCAAAGCTAAAGACAAAAATATCCCTACTTTAGTAACAGCTGTAAGGAGCTTTAAGTCCAAACAAAAATTAATATATCAAAAGTCTAAAAACTCCTTACAAAAAGCAAATTTAATACAGCAGCAAATAAGGGCATTTAAGTCCAAAAGAGAGGTGGTTATAACAGCAAGGAATATTCCTTGAAAATGGTGCCAGCAGATGCATGTACATGGGTTGGATCTGGTGCATGCATGTCCACAGGTATTTCCATGTAACCTAATGCTCCACATGACACCTGGTCACTTTTAAGCTTAATTTTCACTAAATTTAACCCTTTATAATTTTCTTCATGCCATTCCAGCTTACAATCCTTGCTCCTTATGATTTCACAAATTAAATTCTGAAGTGATTTAGTTCTAACTCTAGTAATTGGACCTTGGATGAAATCTTTTGGTGTGGATGTAGCTTGATTCTCATCATTAACTAGCAAGTCTCCAATGGAACACCTAGGCACACACAACCAATATTGAATCACATACGGAAAGCTTTCAATGAACTCACTCCATCTAACATGGCGCTTGCTCAGCTTGCCTTGGCCCTTCAAATACTTGGGTGACTCATGGTCACTATTGATTAGAAATTCCTTCAGCCACAAGTAGTGTTGCCAAGTCTCCAATGCTCTCACCAATGCATACACTCATTCAACCACTGCAATTTATAGGGTTTAGGGTGTTTCAAAGTCCTCAACCCTAATCTCTGCACCAAAATAGTACTAGCAACATTGGCACAACTTTCCCCATCAATGATGACACTGCAAGCTTTGTCTTGGATAAGAAACCTTGCATGGAAAATTGTTTCTCTTTGCAATTCATCACCAACATCCTCGTTTACTTGAGTATTTAATGCTCTCACAATCACTAGAGCACTTCCTTCAGCAGCATATTCTACCTCTGCATCCTTCTCCCCTAAAGATGTGGAATCACTCACAATTTCCTCCTCGGTTTCAATCTCAGCATTTTCGCTCATGACCATGACTCTCTTGTTGGGGTATTGAGAAGCTATGTGTCCACTGCCCAAACACCTAAAACACTTCACATCTCTATTTCGGGTAGCAGTAGCAACCTCCTTTCCTTTACTTTCTACAAATTTCTTCTCCACCTTCTTTTCCTTTTCCTCATTTTTCTTATATTTGCTAACAGCCTTTTCCCTATCCTCCTTCTTCCAGTTTGACTTCCAAGATGAAGAAGTACCTGCATTTCCTCCAAATTTTGACTTGCTTTTAAGTTGCCTTTCTACCTTCATAGCCATATGGAGCATATCCTCCAACTCAACAGAGTGATGTAACTCAATAATATGAGCAATCTCCTTGTTTAGCCCATTGAAGAATCTAGCCATGGTAGCTTCTCTTCTTCATTATAGTTTTAATCTCACCCCAGGCTGCAATTGATTGCTCATAATTTCTCCTACTAATCAACACTTGATCCCACCATACCAAAGCATAATCAAGAAATTCTACTGCTACTAACTTTACATTTTTTTCCTCCGAATAGTGATGACAAATCCTTTCTACCTTCCTTTCCCATTCTATATACACATCCGGATCATTTTTCCCTTGGAAAGGAGGGATGCTCATTTTAATACTTTTGACATTGTCATCTACCCTATTCCTCCTTCTTTCCTCTCTTCTTATTGATGAGGAACTGGTTACACCAATTGCACATCAAGGGCCAATAACTAGAGCAATGGCTAAGAAGCTTCAAGGCTTGGTGCATAAGCACATCACCAAGTTCAACCTCTTGCAAGTATTCGGTTGGGACATGGAAGAGAGAAGCCAACCTTGCTGTACATTTCTTTGCATATTTGAGGAGCCAAGAGACCAAGTGGCATCCGTCCAAGTTGGCATACATGTGGCAGCCACGTCAGCAAGTCCATCCTAGTTGGCATCCAATGTGGCGTCCAAGTGGAGTGCCTAGGTGGCAGCACAATTGGCAGCCCATCTCCACCTACCTTTTGAAGATGCTTTTGTCCATTTTGCAAAGATTGGAAGCCATAACTTTGTCCAAGAGCTCCAGCCATGCTTCAACCATTTATAGGAAAAGCAAAGTTACTACTTTTAGCTTCAAGACAAAACATCTCTTTTCAGATTGTCTCTCAATTGTAGCTGCCGAATCTGACCTTCCTATTAATGTTTGAACTTTTGTATCTATTTTTAGGAGAGATTAGTGTATTAACCAAGACTTGCACATGTCCCATGGTTGTTGAAATGTCATGACAACACCAACCCATATTTCTGCCTTCTTTTGTTTCATTTTGGGAACAGAATTCATATGGTAATTTTTTGAGCAAAATTGCTGGAGCTTTGCTTCAAAGTTCTTCTTAGAACTCTCTCTATTTTTCATAGCGAATTCTTGCCTTGATTTGTTAAGTTTTATTATATGTTCAAGGTTGTTCATCAGCATAGGTGAATTGGTCTTGTTCTGGGCTGTCTTTATTATATTTTCAGTTCTCCATCTTCAAGGTGAAGGGTTGAAGGTTAAAGGGAGTTTCTTGGCTTGTTTTGAAGACGGTCCCTTGGTCTTTCTTCTTAGTGGAATCAGTTACTAAGGGTAGAAACCGTATCACTTATCCTCCTATCTCCAGCTCTTCTTTCATACCTACCCCTCCTAGGTCTTTCAACCTCAAAATCATAGTTATCAACCTCATCTTCATCAGATTCAACTACTGGAGGCACAAGATCCCTCCTATTTGGCCTTCTATCATTTTGCCTATCCCTTTGCTCCAATCTTTCCAACCTATCTATGATTCCATTGCACACAACCTTCATTCTTTCAAATTGTTGTCTGACAGCCTGTATATAGAATGGATTTTCACTTTCCCCCTCACTACCGTCACCCCTTCTAGACATGTTTTCAGACCTGCAAGAAAATGGTTAGTGTAAAGAAAACACCTCACTCACTCCCTTACGTGTTTACACTCAACGAGACTTTTCCCCTCTTATGAACTCACCACTCTATGCCTTTTACCTCTCTTGGCTATGTCCACAAGTCCTTATCAAACTCAAGTAACTCAAACCAAGACAACAACTCACAAAAATTTAACACACAATAAAATTCTTGCACGTGAAGGATCAAAACGAGTGATCAGAAAAGCAATAATGTGACTCAAGAAGTCAAGAAAAGAAAAGCTCAAGTATGGAAATGTAATGTAATAAGGAATCAAGAAAGAAGACACCAAAATAAAAGAGTAGTAAGCTGGAAAAGAGATAACGTAAAAAAGTGATATCAAGCTTAAATATCCAAGTTTACCACCAACTTATCACAACTACCAGCAGTTCACATAATACTCCAAGAATTGCGTCAATTTAGGATCACCAGGCAAACGAGTGTATTTTGATATGAAATTGAGTAGGCAAATGCAACCCAATGCTTACTAATTGCTGTTAGAATTTCAGGCTTTTCTTGGCAGGTTTACTCTGTACACAAAATTTAATCCAGTCTGCTGCAAAATTTTGGTTCCCAGCACAAACGGTTAAATTTTGAGCTGAGATTTAATTTTAGAATAGCTCAAATGTGGCACAAACAACCTGTAAATTTTCAGGAATTTCTGGGCTGATTTGCTGTGTGAACTAAATTTGATTGTCTCTGGGCTGATTTGCTACGTGAATTTAATTTGATTGTGTCTGCTGCAAAATTTTGGTTCACCACACTAACGGTTGAATTTCAAGCTGAAATTTAATTTGGGAACTACTGAAATAAGGTATAAAAATTCCTGCAAAGTTTCAGGAATTTTTGGGTCAATTTTCTATGTGAACTTAATTTGATCGGGTCTGCCATAAAATTTTGGTTCGCCACAGCATCCACTATGATTGTCGAGAACATCAGAAGACTCTAGCTTTATTCCGTGTAATTATTGGTCTTTTAGTTATCTGGTTAGGAAATAATAATTTCTAAATATTATATTAAAAGTTTCCCATCCTTACTCTTATCTTTTTTCTGCCATCTTCTTTCTTAAGTAAGTGGTATATCGGCTGTAAACTAGTAAATGCTTGAGCCCTTCATTGGTGGAAGGTAGAGCAACTACTAGACACAACGCCACGTACTACTTTTTTTTTAGACCCTTTAGTATCAAGTGTTATCAGAGCCTGGTTAGAGGTAGAAGTGGTCATAGGTTCTAGTGAAATCCAAGTCGCGTATCCTACAGCATCATATAGTGAATCCTTATTGGCCTAAGGACTGCCCTTATTACCAAGCCATCTTAGCCGAGACTGATTCGGTTGACCAATTGCTGACAACTGCTGCCTTTTTGCAATTAATGCTGCTGCCATCTTTTGTCTTTATAATTAATACACTTACTATTCTTGTTAGGAAAGCCAATATGGCACAATTATTTGTAACTTTTGTCTTAACATTTGTAGCTTGTGTTTCTGTAACCCTATGTTTATAAGGAAGAGAATACCATCTTCTTCCTTTAGTTTTCATTTCTTCTGTACATGAGAGCCTCCCTTAGAGAGAGTTTGAGTTTTCTTTCTTGCTAGTTTTCGGAAGAACTAGAACTTAGGCAACTTGATCACTTGCCTATTTAACTTGATGATCAATGTAATCTCCCACAAGTTGGGTTGACACTGTTTGCCTATTGAACCAAATTTGGGATGAAAATACCACTGTTTGCCTATTGAACCAAATTTTGCTGAGAAAATGGACTATTTTTAGTTCACATAACAAACCAACGCAGAAAACTCTGAAAATTTAAATGCTATTTATACCCGTTTCAGTAGTTCCCATGTCAATTTTGGGGGTCGTTAGACACTGTTCTCTTTCCGAACCAAAATGTTGCGACAGACCTGATCAAATTTAGTTTACATAGTAAACCCCCTCAGAAACTCCTGAAATTATGCCAGTAGTTAGTCAGTATTGGGTTTACAGTGTGTACCAATTTTAGGTCAAAACATAGTCGTTTGTGTGGACAACCAAAATTGGAGCATATCTTCGTTCCAGTTTACTAACTCTTCGTTTGGTGTCTATCTCTTCTTTTGACCCTGTGTCACATTGCTTATTCTTGTGTCACGTCTTGTTCCTTGTTGTTCTTGATTATTTTGTTTGAAATTTTGTGAGTGTTAGAATTGCTATTGGAACCTTAGTTCCAAGGGCATGAATACATTGAGGGATGACATGAATAGGATTTTGGAGGAGATGAGAAGTGATAGGGAAGAGAGAGCAAGGGGAAGAGGTGATGCTAGGGACAGAAGGCAAGAAGTGAGAAATATAGGGGAACCAAGAGTGGAGAACCTTGAGGGTGAAGTGCATGTTGAGGAAGAGTTTGAGGAAGAGATAGAAGAAGAATTTGAGGTTGGGAACTACAACTATGGTGGTAGGGGTTATAGACCACCTAAGGGCAGGGGAGCTAGAGGTAGAAGAGGAGGTAGGTTGCCTAGATTTGGGGAGTATAGATATGGTGATTATGGGTATGGAGGCCCAGATCAGAGCCTGGTTAGAGGTAGAAGTGGTAATAGGTTCTGGTGAAACCCAAGTCGCGTATCCTACAGCTATTGAAGCCGAGAAAAAGGCGTGTTAATTAATTGGAGTAACATAGTTGACAGTGATCTAGAACAGATGGGCAAACTATTTTCTAGCTTGTCTGGTAGCTCTAAGAGTGCTAGGCTCGAAGAAAAGGAAAAGAAAAAATCAAAAAATAAAGAAATATTATTGTTGTCTAATATAGAAAATAATCTAAGTAATTGGAAGTTGCCTTCATTGGTGGAAGGCAGAGCAACTTCTAGACACAACACCACGTACTACTTTTTTTTTTAGATCCTTCAGTATCAAGTGGTATTAGAGCCTGGTTTGAGGTAGAAGTGGTAATAGGTTCCAGTGAAACCCAAGTCACGTATCCTACAACTGTTGAAGCCGAGAAAAAGGCGTGTTAGTTAATTGGAGTAACACCGACAGTGATCTAGAACAGATGGGAAAACTATTCTCTAGCTTGTCTAGTAGCTCTAAGAGTGCTAGGTTCGAAGAAAAGGAAAAGAAAAAATCAAAAAATAAAGAAATATTATTGTTGTCTAATATAGAAAATAATCTAAGTAATTTGAAGTTGCCTTCATTGGTGGAAGGCAGAGCAACTTCTAGACACAACGCCACGTACTACTTTTTTTTTTTAGATCCTTCAGTATCAAGTGGTATCAGAGCCTGGTTAGAGGTAGAAGTGGTCATAGGTTCTAGTGAAACCCAAGTCGCGTAACCTACAGCTGTTGAAGCCGAGAAAAAGGCGTGTTAGGCAATTGGAGTAATATCGTTGACAGTGATCTAGAATAGACAAACATTCTCTAGCTTGTCTGGTAGCTCTAAGAGTGCTAGGTTCTAAGAAAAGGAAAAGAAAAAAATCAAAAAATAAAGAAATATTATTGTTGTCTAATATAGAAAATATTCTAAGTAATTGGAAGTTGCCTCCCATTTCTTCTAATCTTATCAATAAATCTAATACCAGTTTCCGGTTTAAGTCTGATTATGTAGTTAAAACTGTAGAACAAGCCTCTACTATCCATGAAGGATTACATTCTAGGAGTCCGTTTTCCGAGAGAAGAGACATAATAACTTCAATGATTCCTTATTAGGAATAGTCAAATCATCTCTGTGTGATGGCCCGACTTATTTTTCGTGCTATCCCAATATCATGAAAGCTTTATCTTTGGATATTAAAACATCTGGTATGACATGTTACTAGGATCTGAAAATATAATTCTTATTTATAGAATTCATTACAAGGCAATGAACGCAGTAGTCCCTAATTTAAGGGAAGAAGCGACAAAAATGATTTCTCCAAAAGTAACCACAACCTTCTTTATCACAGACTTAGGAAAAGGAAACTTAATAGTTCCAAAATCCATTGAGTGGGATCAGGTTAAACTACCTGAAAACTGGATATTAGAAGAAGCAATCCCTCCTAAAAAGGAAGAATCAAGTGACCTAGAATCTGTAATAGAAACAAACAAAGGAACTGTATCAATATCCTTTGCTAGGACAAGGTCAAGACATTCATTCTCGGGTAGGTCTGTAATTTCAGAACCAATCCTACCTAGATCCTCGTTATCAGGAATAATACCTTTGGGAAGAACAAATTCAATAGAAGGAACCCAAAGAACTGAAGAACAAGTGGCCCAGCCCTTGTATGAAGACCTGAGAAGCATCCCTTCGAGCCCAAAAGATACAATAGGCCTGAAAGCCCAACTCCATCGGATATTGCCTATGACGAAGAAAGACTGAAACAGCCATATAAAATTATGGTTTTAACCAAGGAAGAAACTCCATTTGAAAAATGGTTTCAAATGAACTTCTCAAAAGAACAACAAGACTCTTAATTGCATGAGTATTCTTGGTATCAGCAAAGAGGAGGAATTAACATTCCCTAACTTTTTAAAACATGCTTGCTTGTAGAAAAAAATCGTTTCCCGATTTTGAAGATGGGATGTTCTTAACAACCCTAGAATCATCTTACAGAAATTTCATCACCTCAAAAGGGAAACTCCCAGAAAGAATACCTTCACCTTTGACCGAAATATCTTATAGGGTATCAGAAAGTCAACAAAATTGACTGTATGCCTTTTACTAAGAAAAACAAAGAAATTTCACCAACCTTAGTTTATATACCATAGGCCAACAGTTAAACAGTGTGGAAACACAAATTCAAAATTTCAAATCAAGGGATTATCATCCAGAAAAGGGAGAAACCTCTAAAGCCAGTATAAAGAAAAAGGTTTTATTTAAACCAATGGAATCTGAAAAATTAAGCTTAAAGTTAGCTAAAGAAGATCATTCAGATGTGATAGAAGAGTTAACAAAAAGGTTAACTTAACTAAGGATCTTGATATGGTTGAAGAATTAACTAAAAGATTAAATAATCTTAATCTAGCTCCTTTAATTAAAAAAGAAGAGTCAGAAACTTCTGAATCTGAGTCATCTATTGAAGATGATAACAAATAAATTAATAAGATCGAATCGATTCTAAAAGAATCAGAACACCCAATGGAAATAAACAAGATTGTTTACCCTAAACCTAGGGCCACAGTAGAAATGAAGCCTTATTATCCTAGGCCATCTCCGGTTAATTTACAATTTGAAGATACAAGTTGTAATTACGTACAATATGATGGAACTTCAATTGTAGAATGGAACATAGATGGACTTTCTGATTATCAAATCAAAAATGTTATCCAATTTATGACCATGTACGCTACGGCTGCAAGAACCAAAGGAAATACTGATCAGGCTGCAGCAAAATCCATTATAGCTGGCTTTACCGGCCAACTAAGAGGTTGGTGGGACTTTTCCTTATCTGAAGAAGGAAAAACGCAAGTTCTTAACGCTGTCAAAACAGAATCATGAACTGATGGTACCACTGTGGTCCCCACTATGGTCGCAGATTGTGTCAATACTTTGTTATGCACCATAGGTATGCACTTCATAGGATCAGCTAGTTTATACATGGATAGGTCTTTAGAACAGTTGATGAACTTAAGGTGTCCTGATCTGCCTCATTTCAAATGGTATAAAGATACCTTTTTTGCCCTTATTTTTACTAGAAAAGATAATCAATATGACTTTTGGAAAGAAAAATTTCTTTCTGGGTTATCCTCGTTATTTGCTGAACGAGTTAAGAAAAAAATTAGAGACAAAAATTATGGAGCCCTTCCATATCACCATTATACTTATGGTGAACTAGCCTCAGAAGTAGTTTCTGCAGGAGTAGCATTATGTAATGAATTAAAAATTCATAGACAAATGCAAAAAGAAAAACTCACCGGTAAAAGAATACTCAGTGATTTCTGCGAACAAATAGGACTTCCACCCATAACTTTTCCTTATAAAAGAAAAGTTAAAGGGGGCAGGAGAGTAGGAAAAGGTAAAAGGAAAACCTATAGTACTAAAAGGTATTATAATAAAGAAAAGGGTGAATCATCCAATAGAAAAACTCCAAAAAAGAATACAAAAACTTCTAAAAAGAAGAAAAAAGAGTTTGAAGTAGTCTGTTATAAAAATCTTAAAGAATCATTTATAAAAATATTCTTAAATGATAGTGAGCCTAAAGACTTGGAAGTTAATGCAGTAGACTATACTTCTGAACAACCTTCTAGTGAATTTGATAAACAATCAGAGTGTGAAGGAAACTGTGACTATTATAAGTCATTATGTACTTTAAATGGTCTGTGTGTCTTAAGTAAAGAAAAAGATTTAATCTTAGGTCTTACAGACAAGATTGAAGACCAGGAAGAAAGACGAAATAAGTTAAAAGAATATTCAACTTTGTATAAGGATAAAAGTCCTTTAGAAAAGAAAATAGAAGAGAAGAAAAATCCATATGATCTTAAAGAAATTATGGAAAAAATTAAAGCGCCTAAAATGCCAAGAGAGCCTACAATAAAGGAATTAAGACAAGAAATTAATTCGGTAAAAATTGAATTACATCACTTAAAAGAAAGAATACTTTTACCCGAAGTAAATAATGAATCTCCGCTAATAGCTGAGCAAGAAGAAGAAGAAGAAGACAAGGTTGAAAATAATACTAATAGTATTAATAACCTTCAGTATGTTAATAGAATAGACCGAGTTGTCACTCACAAATGGCATATAAGAATTACCATAGTAGTTCAAAAGGAGTACTTATTTAGTACAATAGCATTAATAGATTCAGGCGCTGATTTATGTTCTATAAATGAAGGATTAGTAGCCTTAAAGTATTTCTCTAAAACTATAGAGGGGTTGCACACAGTAGATAGTAGCAAGATGAGTGTTAGGTTTTAATTATCCGACATTATTGTCTGTAACCAAGGAGTATGTTTTGAAATACCCTTTATTCTAGTAAAAGAATTATCTCATCCAGTAATATTAGGAAATCCATTCCTGCACATGCTGTACCCGATTAAATCAATAACCGAAAAAGGATTGTTTCTGAAATAGAGGGAAAAGAGATTATTTTTGAATTTATATCTTTGCTAATGGAAAGAGAAATTGATGTGCTTAAAAGTAACATCAAGAATAAAGAAAAATTTATAAATTCTCTAAAAAGAGAAGTAAAATACAAGACCATAGAGGAAAAGTTTAATGAACCTATTAATACATCGAAAAATTAAAAGTTTATATGATGAAATGCTTAATAACATTTGTGCTGACATTCCTAATGTCTTATGGGCCAGAAAAAACATGTGATTAATCCACCATATGAGCCCGACTGTGATGAAAAAATGATACCAACTAAGGCCCGGCCCATTGCAATGGGTCCAAGACACCTAGAAATCTGTAAACAGGAAATTGCTGACCTCGAGGCAAAAGGATTTATTAGAAAAAGTCAAAGCCCATGGTGCTGTACAGCTTTTTAGGTTGAAAATGTTGTTGAGCTAGAAAGAGGAGTTCCTAGACTAGTCATCAATTATAAGCCTTTAAATAAGGGCCTTAGATGGATCAGGTATCCATTGCCTAATAAAAGAGACCTGTTAAATAGACTCTATGAGGCCCAAATATTTTCAAAGTTCGATATGAAGTCTGGCTATTGGCAAATCCAAATAGCTGAAGAAGATAGGTATAAAACTGCCTTTATTGTACCATTTGGGCATTACGAATAGAATGTAATGCCATTTGGGCTTAAAAATGCCCCATTAGAATTTCAAAAAATTATGAATGAAATATTTAATGCTGTCTGGCTATTCCTCATCCTGAAGCCTTTAAGATAGTGGAAACAAACGCATCTGACAAAGGATACGGAGGCATTCTAAGACAAAGAATTGCCGACAAAGAAACCCCGGTTAGATTTATCAGTGTTATATGGACAGGACGAAGAGTTAATTACTCTACTGTTAAAAAAGAGATCTTATCTATAGTTCTCTATGTACAAAGGTTTGAATCTGATTTATTAAATAAAAAATTCCTTATAAGGGTTGATTGTAAGAGTGCTAAAGAGATACTCTTAAAAGATGTTAAAAACATTGCTTCAAAACAAATCTTCACTAGATGGCAAGCCATCTTATCTGCATTTGACTTTGACATAGAATTCATCAAGGGAGAAAATAATTCTTTGCCTGATTTTTTAACTCGTGAATTTCTTACAGGATATGAGTTCAAAGGCACCAATGACTCCCTTAAAGCGAACCATGAGGTGTCGCCTCCTCCACCTAAAATGGTTAATAAACTCAGAGAAGATGCTTATGCTGTCAGCATCGAAGCTAATAATGCAAAAGAGGTTAATTATCCCTACATCCCTATCAGCTACTGTTTCCTTATGCCAATGGATAAAAAATATAAGGACCTAAAACCTTATGATGTTGCCAATTTTTACACTAAGCACTATATAGTGAATCCTTATTTACCCAAGGACTACACTTATTACCAAGCCATCTTAGCCGAGACTGATTCGTATGTCTTTTTAGTTAGAATTAGTCCTTTGGAGGAGTAAATTGAAGGCGGTTCAAAGAACTCACATTTATCCCACCATTTAATTAGGACTCTTCGAGTTAACCATGGAACATGCTATGTAGAGAACTCGAAAAGTTTTTTATATTTCTTTTTTGAGATAATATAATCCCATCTAACTATCCAGGGAATTTTATATAGGATAGTGAATAATAGTCTTGGACCTTTCAAGAATTTATTCGAGTCAGCAAACTGCTCATAACTTCTCTGACCTTATTAGGTAGAGCTGTGGGAAAAAGTCCCCAATTGAAAAACCATTGATAGAACCAAGAGGGAAATTCCCAAGAATCTTTGTCTAACTGGAACTGTATGAACCAGGTAAACTTACTTTGCCTATTTTCAAATATTAATGCTCTAGTCCAGGCTTGCATATAATCAAAATAATTAAATTCCTTTTGCTTGAACAGAGATTCTCCCCATTCATCATAGGATATTATCCTTTTAATTATGAATTTGCTGAATGCCCACTCATTAGCGAACCTTTCTGTTGGAGAAAAGACAACCGAATCAATCTCGGCTAAGATGGCTCGGTAATAAGTATAGTCCTTGGGTAAATAAGGATTCACTTTATGGTGCTCAGTGTAAAAATTGGGAACCTCATATGAAAGGTCCTTATGTTCTTTATCCATTGGCATAAGGAAACAATAGCTGATAGGGATGTAGGGGTAATTAACCTCTTTTGCATTATTAGCTTTGATGCTGACAGCATAAGCTTCTTCTCTGAGTTTATCCACCATTTTAGGCGGAGGAGGCGACACCTCATGGGTTCGCTTTGAGGGAGTCATTGGTGCCTTTGAACTCATGTCCTGTAAGAAATTCACGAGTTAAAAAATCAGGCAAAGAATTATTTTCTCCCTTCATGAATTCTATATCAAAGTCAAATGCAGATAAGATGGCTTGCCATCTAGCAAATATCTGTTTTGAAGCAATGTTTTTAACATCTTTTAAGAGTATCTCTTTAGCACTCTTACAATAAACCCTTATAAGGAATTTCTAATTTAATAAATCAGATTCAAACTTTTGTATACAGAGAACTATAGATAAGATCTCTCTTTTAACAGTAGAGTAGTTAACTTTTGGTCCTGTCCATATACTGCTGGTAAATCTGACCAGGGTTTCTTTGTTGGCAATTCTTTGTTTTAGAATGCCTCCGTATCCTTTGTCATATGCGTTTGTTTCCGCTATTTTAAAGGCTTCAGGACGAGGAATAGCCAAAAAGGGTAATGATTTAACTCTTTGTTTTATTTTTCTGACAGATAAGGTGTGTTCTAAGGTCCAGGGTATTGGATTCTTTTTCAATCTTTGAAAAAGTGGTTTGGCATCTTGTGCTAAACTTTTATAAAAGTTAGCAACATAATTGAGGCTACCTAAAAATCTCTGTAATTGGCTCTTGTCTTTTATTTCGTCAGGAAATTTGTCAGCAAACTCAATGGCTCGATCTATGGGAATAATTGATCCTTTTTCTATGTTATGCCCTAAAAATCTTACTTTAGTCTGGAAGAGTTTTATCTTCTTGGCTGAGACTACTAAACCATTTATTTTTACAACTTTGATAAACACATTTAAGCGGTTAAAATGTTGATCTATTGTTTTGGAGAAATAAGAACATCATCAATGTATACTATTGCAAATGCTGAATAAGCATTAAATATTTCATTCATAATTTTTTGAAATTCTGATGGGGCATTTTTAAGCCCAAATGGCATCACATTCCATTTGTAATGCCCAAATGGTACAGTAAAGGCAGTTTTATACCTATCTTCTTCAACTATTTAGATTTGCCAATAGCCAGATTTCATATCGAACTTTGAAAATATTTGGGCCTAATAGAGTCTGTTTAACAGATCTCTTTTATTAGGCAATGGATATCTGATCACTAGTCTTGGAACTCCTCTTTTCAACTCAGCAGCATTTTCAACATAAAACGCTGGACAGCTCCATGGGCTTTTATTTTTTCTAATAAGCCCTTGTGCCTCGAGGTCAGCAATTTCCTGTTTATAGATTTCTAGGTGTCTTGGACCCATTGCAATGGGCCGAGCCTTAGTTGGTATCATTTTTTCATCAAAGTCAGGCTCATATGGTAGATTAATCACATGTTTTTTTCTAGCCCATAAGGCATTAGGAATGTCAGCACAAATGTTATTAAGCATTTCATCATATAAACTTTTGATTTTTCGATGGGCCTTAGTTAGTATCATTTTCTCATCAAAGTCGAGCTCATATGGTAGATTAACCACATGTCTCTTTCTAGCCCAGAAGGCATTAGGAATGTCAGCACAAATGCTATTAAGCATTCCATTATGTAAAGAAGCACCAGAATTTATATTTCAAAGAGGAACAGATCAAGTGTCAACACAGTAACCCAACTTGTAGGAGATTACATTGATCATCAAGTAAAATAGGCAAGTGATCAAGTTGCCTAAGTTCTAGTTCTTCCAGAAACTAGCAAGAAAGAAAACTCAAACTTTCTCTAAGGGAGGCTCTCCTCTACAGCAAAAAATGAAAACTGACGGAAGAAGATGGTATTCTCTTCCTTATAAACATAGGGTTACAGAAACACAAGCTAAAATTGTTAAGACAAAAGTTACAAATAATTGTGCCTTGTTGGCTATCCTAACAAGAATAGTGTGCATTAATTATAAAGACAAAAGATGCCAGCAGCATTAATTGCAAAAGGGCAGAAGGTGGCAGCAATTAGTCCCTCTTTGTGGCAGAATATTGAGGCCCACTTGGTCAAAAAGTAGCTCTCTTTAATTCTAATGAACCAATGAGCTCCCTCCACGTGGCGTGAACCCTACAAACACAAAAAGGCATCACTAGCCACTCATATAAGCCATGTTTTGTTTTGAAGGCAGTTCTCCATTCATCACCAACTCTCATTCTAATTTGATGGTAACTGCTCTTCTAATCAATCTTACTAAAAAAGCAAGAACCATGCAATTCATCCAACAAATCATCCAATCTAGGAATAGGGTAGCGATACTTTACAATGATTTTATTCACAGCTCTACAATCCACGCACATCCTATATGTTTCATCCTTCTTTGACACAAGCAAAACAGAAACCGCACAAGGACTTATGCCCTCACGGACATGTCCCTTAGCCAAAAGCTCATCTACCTGTCTCTGAAGCTCCTTATTCTTAGCTGGGCTACTCCTATAGGCTGGTCTATTAGGAATTTGAGCACCAGGAATGAAATCTATTTGGTGTTCAATACCCCTAATAGGTGGTAAATCAGAAAGTATCTCATCCAGAAACACATCCTGGTATTCTTGCAAAAGAGACACAACAGAACAAGGAAGATTGGGGTTAAGGTCCTATACATGAGAATGCACAATGGCATCCCGCCCCTCAAAGCTCCTCTCAACTTTCTTCCCCCAACATGCAAGCTCATCTTTTTCTCTCTTCTCTCCTTTTGTCCCGAGCCCTCTCCCTTTTCCATTACACTCACTTTCTTTTCTTTCACTTCTTTCTTTTTCTCTTTCCCATCACTCTTTTCTTTACTTTCTTCAATCTTGCGCTCGGCCTCTCTTAATTTTTATCTCCAACTCTCTTTTCTCTCCTCAACAGCCCTCAATATTCTCATTTGGTCCTCATGTGCTTGTGATGGTGACAAGGGCACCAAGGCATGTGTGCGCCCATCATTCCTCAAATTGTAATGATTCTTCCTCCCATCATGAATCACATACCTATCATACTGCCAAGGCCTACCAAGCAAGATATGTGCAGGTATCATGGGCACTACATCACATAAGACCTCATCATGGTAGCTCCCTATAGTGAAAGGCACCATTGCTTGCTTAGTTACCTTCACTTTATTGCAATCATTTAGCCATTGTAACCCATAAGGTTTAGGATGCTTAAGGGTAGGCAATCCTAATTTCTCCACAAGTAAGGAACTAGCCACATTGCAACAACTACCTCCATCTATAGTCATGCTACACAACTTCTCCTTCACCACACACCTAGTATGAAAGACGTTTTCCCTTTACAACTCATCACTACCCACAATAGGTAGAGCACTCAAGGTCCACATGGTAACCAATGCAAAGTCATACCCATCGGATGGCTCTTCAACATGCACATCCTCTTCATTCTTATTCCCCTCAACTAACATCAAAGGTTCGACCTCATTTTCTACCTTACTCTCTACCTCCCCATCTTCCCTAATCACCATCAACTTGTCCCACCACACTATAGCATACTCCTTAAACTCTACAGCTGCAAGCTTCACCTTCTTTTCTTCACTATAGTTATGACACTCAAAAATTAGCTCAACTTTCCTTTCCCATTCCATGTATGCATTTGGATTCTCCTTCCCATGAAAGGGAGTAATTTTCATCTTAATACTACCCACATTAATGTCTACCCTCTCTTCTGGGTCTCCATATCCATAATGCACTTCACCCTCAAGGTTCTCCACTCTTGGTTCCCCTATATTTCTCACTTCTTGCCTTCTGTCCCTAGCATCATCTCTACCCCTTGCTCTCTCTTCCCTATCCCTTCTCATCTCCTCCAAAATCCTATTCATGTCATCCCTCATCTCCTCCAAGGTCAACCTCTCAAATTGTGCAGCCACGGCGTCCCTATACATAGCTTCATCAACTAGGACTCTCTCCCCACTACTACCAGTTTCATTTGACATGATTTTGAGCTGCAAGAAAACAATGTTAGTAGGAAATGGCTAACCCTCTCTAGGTTTTTCACACAAACAGATGGCTTTTACCCTCTAATGCACTCACACCCTCAGGCCTTTTACCGCTCACTTCTTCTTGCTTGGTTCCCTTGGAACTAAGATACCAATGGCAATTCAAAAACTTGCAAATTTTAAACAAAATGATCAAGAACGACAAGGAACAAGACGTGACACAAGAACAAGCAATGTGACGCTGGGGTCAAAATAAGATATAGACACCAAATGAAGAGTTAGTAAACTGGAATGAAGACAACCTAAAGAAATGATATCAAGCTCAAATATCAAATTTCATAATCAATGCAGCACAGATACCAGCAGTTCACATAATTTACCAAAAATATGCTCCAATTAAAGTTCACCACACAAATGACTCTATTTTGACCTGAAATTTGGTAGACACTGGAAACCCAATACGGACTAACTACTGGTAAAGTTTCAGGAGCTTATGAGGGGGTTTACTGTGTAAACTAAATTTGATCAGGTCTACCGCTAAATTTTGGTTCAGCAATAGAACAGTGTCAAACGACCCCCAAAATTGACATGGGAACCGCTGAAATGGGGTATAAATAGCCTATAAATTTTCAGAGTTTTCTGGATTGGTTTCTTATGCCAACTAAATTTGATCAGGTCTACTGCAAAATTTTGGTTTGCTAGGCAAACAATGTCAAACAACTCCAAAAATTGATAGTGGAACTACTGAAATGAGGTATAAAGAGCCTGTAAATTGTCAGAGTTTTCTGGATTGGTTTGATATGTGAACTAAAAATAGTCCAGTTTCTCCGCAAAATTTGGTTCAATAGGCAAACGGTGGTATTTTAAACCCAAATTTGTGTGAAGGACAATAATTATACCCAAATGATTCTAGTGAAATTTCAAAACCAAATTCAAACTTTAATCCCACGTTTCTTTAACTTGCCCCAATTCAACAATGGTAAGAAATCACAATTTCCAGCAGAAACACCACGAACTCCAGTAGTGCAGTAGATATATCATCAAAATTGCACTGCTATCAGTTGCTAATCATGCCAATTCCCAATTTCAGTCATCAATTCATCAATATCTCATGAATCAAAATTACTGCAGTAGGCCCAACATGCTTGATATTATGCAAGAGTTCAAAGAAATTAGCTCGCACAAAGATGGTATAAGCTGGAATATAGATTAAACCCTAAGACAAAACTGGAATGAAAAACAGAGTTAAAGAAATTTCTCTAAAACCCTAGATGTGGATTTCAGCAGCAAGTATTAGAAACAGAAATGAAAAGCATGGAAGATGAAGAAAAACAAAAACCCTAGAAATGTCTTCTTTGGCAGAATGCCTTAGAAGCTTTAACCAAACAGATTTCTTTGAACAAAATACTCTGATACCAATATGATAAGCACCCAAATGAACATTGCCTAAGGATGCAGACCTCTAATGGAACCCAAGGATCATCAACACCAAAACAAGTTTTCTTTGAACAAAATAAGATGCAATCTCTTTGGAAAAAGAAGCACCAGAATATATATTTAAAAGAGGAATAGATCAAGGTGTCAACGCAATAACCCAACTTGTGGGAGATTACATTGATCATCAAGTAAAATAGGCAAGTGATCAAGTTCCCTAAGTTCTAGTTCTTCCAGAAACTAGCAAGAAAGAAAACTCAAACTCTCTTTAAGGGAGGCTCTCCTCTACAGCAGAAAATGAAAACTGATGGAAGAAGTTGGTATTCTCTTCCTCATAAACATAGGGTTACAGAAACACAAGCTAAAATTGTTAAGACAAAAGTTACAAATAATTGTGCCATTATTTGACCAGGTGTCATGTGGAGCATTAGGTTACATGGAATAAACTGTGGACATGCATGTACCAGATCCAACCCATGTACATGCATCTGCTGTCACCTTTTTGAAAGAATATTCCTTGCTGTTATAACCACCTCTCTTTTGGACTTAAATGCCCTTATTTGCTATTGTATTAAATTTACTTTTTGTAAGGAGTTTTTAGACTTTTGATATATTAATTTTTGTTTGGACTTAAAGCTCCTTAAAGCTGTTACTAAAGTAGGGATATTTTTGTCTTTAGCTTTGAAGCCAAGAGGCTATAAATACAAGTGTAATGAGAGAGTGGAGGACACACTTTGAATATTAATGAAAGATTGTTTCTGCTCCATTAGTGAGTAAATTGGCTGTTGCCTTTGTTCTTGTGAAGCTCATTAACTTGCTGAGATTTCTATCTTGCAAGGTTTAATGTGCATAATATTCTTGGTTTATTCATTCTCCATATGAATTAGGTCAAGAATCCCATTTCTGATATTTTCTTTGAATTACACAGCAATCTGATTGTGCTGGTTCAAAGAATCAAATTCATACATCTTGATTTGGTGCTTTCCATATTGTTCCTTTAATTCTTGAATGTGGGTTTTCAAGTTACCAATTACTTGAGGGTTCACATCAGTTTTGGTATCAGAGCAAAGGGACGTCCAAACAAGGTAGATTCTCTATTTGCTTCTTATTCTTTGTGTGTTTGTTACCTTTTTCATATTTGCTGTTTGGCTCTAGTTCCATATTTGTTTCTTCTTCTTCATCTTGCATCTGGTTCTTTCTTGCTAAACCTTGTTTTGCTTCTTATTGTGTTTCTGTTATTCACATTTTTGTTCATTGTATGCTTGACCGAAATTGGCTCTTGGGGTTTAGTATGACTTGTTTGTTTAAAAATCTGTTTTGTTGAGTTTATCTTACGGTTTTGGGTTAATCAAGCCAAAGCCATTATTCTAACTATCCATCTTGCTTCCTTCATTTTGATATCAAGCATGAGAGATTATTTGGGTCATTGAGTTTGACTTGCCTATTAGGCCTGAAACTTTACCATTAATATTTGGGTGAGTTGAAGACGTAGGGTGTAAATTTTGGGGGTTGTTTGATATTGTTTGCCTACTGAACCAAAATTTTGCGGCAGACCCAATCAAATTAAGTTCACATTGCAAATATACCTAGAAATTTCTGAAAATTTACCGGGTGTTTATACCCCACTTCAGTAGTTCCCAAATTAAATTTCAGCTTAAAATTCAACCATTTGTGCGGGGAACCAAAATTTTGCGGCAGACAAGATCAAATTAGGTTCACATTGCAAATCAGCCCAGAAATTCCTGAAAATTTACAGGTTGTTTGTGCCACATTTGAGCTGTTCTCAAATTAAATCTCAGCTCAAAATTTAACCGGTTGTGTGGGGAACCAAAATTTTGCGGCAGACAGGATTAAATTTGGTTTACGTTGTAATCCTGTGAAGAAAAGCCTGAAATTCTAGCAGCAATTAGTCAGTATTGGGTTGCATTTGCCTACTCAATTTCAGATCAAAAGACCCTCGTTTGCTTGGTGATCCTAAATTTATGCAATTCTTGGTGTATTGTGTAAGCTGCTGGTAATTGTGACAAGTTGGTGGCAAACTTGAATATTTAAGCTTGATATCACTTCTTTAGGTTGCCACTTTTCCAGCTTACTACTCTTTTATTTTGGTGTCTTCTTTCTTGATTCCTTATTGCATTACATTTCCATGCTTGAGCTTTTCTTTTCTTGACTTCTTGAGTCACATTATTGCTTTCTTGATTACTCGTTTTGATCCGTCTCATTCATGAATTTTACTGTGTGTTAAATTTTTGTGAGTACAGTCTTGGTTTGAGTTACTTGAGTTTGATAAGAACTTGTGGACATAGCCAAGGGAGGTAAAAGGCACAGAGTGGTGAGTTCATAAGAGGGGAAAAGCCTTGTTGAGTTAAACACGAGTGGAGAGTCCCCTGTTGAGTTAAACACGAGTGGAGTGTCCCCTGTTGAGTGTAAACATGTAAGGGAGTGAGTGAGGTGTTTTCTTTACACTAGCCATTTTCTTGCAGGTCTGAAAACATGTCTAGAAGGGGTGATGGTAGTGAGGGGGAAGGTGAAAATCCATTCTACATGCAGGCTGTCAGACAACAATTTCAAAGAATGAATGTTGTGTGCAATGGAATCATAGATAGGTTGGAAAGATTGGAGCAAAGAGATAGGCAAAATGAGAGAAGGCCAAATAGGAGGGATCTTGTACCTCCCGTAGTTGAATCTAATGAAGATGAGGTTGATAACTATGATTTTCAGGTTGAAAGACCTAGGAGGGGTAGGTATGAAAGAAGAGCTGAAGATAGGAGGATAAGAAGAGAGGAAAGAGAGAGGAATAGGGTAGATGACAATATCAAAAGTATTAAAATGAGCATCCCTTCTTTCCAAGGGAAAAATGACCCGGATGTGTATCTTGAATGGGAAAGGAAGGTAGAAGCTGTGTTTGATTGTCATCACTATTCAGAGGAAAAGAAAGTAAAGTTAGCAGCAGTAGAATTTACTGATTATGCTTTGGTATGGTGGGATCAAGTGTTGATTAGTAGAAGGAGAAATTATGAGCAATCAATTGCGACCTAGGGTGAGATGAAAACTATAATGAAGAAGAGATTTATTCCTATTCATTACTATAGAGAGCTACATCAGAGGTTACAAAGATTGACTCAAGGTTCTAAAAGTGTTGAAGATTATCATAAAGAAAAGGAAATTGCTATAATTAGAGCAAATGTGGAGGAGGATAGAGAAGCCATCATGGCTAGATTCTTGAATGGGCTAAACAAGGAGATTGCTCATATTGTTGAGTTACATCACTATGTTGAGTTGGAGGATATGGTCCACAAGGCTATGAAGGGAGAAAGGCAACTTAAAAGCAAGTCAAAATTTGGAGGAAATGCAGGTACTTCTTCACCTTGGAAGTCTAACTGGAAGAAGGAGGATAGAGAAAATGCTGTTAGCAAATATAAGAAAAATGAGGAAAGGGAAAAAGAAGGTGGAGAAGAAATTTGTAGAAAGTAAAGGAAAGGAGGTTGCAACTACTACTACCCGAAATAGAGATGTGAAGTGTTTTAGGTGTTTGGGCAGTGGACACATAGCTTCTCAATGCCCTAACAAGAGAGTCATGGTCATGAGAGAAAATGGTGGGATAGAAATGGAAGAGGAAATTGTGAGTGATTCCACATCTTCAGGGGAGGAGGATGCAGAGGTAGAATATGCTGCTGAAGGAAGTGCTCTATTGATTATGAGAGCATTAAATACTCATGTAAAGGAGGATGTTGGTGATGAATTGCAAAGAGAAACAATTTTCCATACAAGGTGTCTTATCCAAGACAAAGTTTGTAGTGTCATCATTGATGGGGAAAGTTGTGCCAATGTTGCTAGTACTATTTTGGTGCAGAGATAAGGGTTGAGGACTTTGAAACACCCTAGACCCTATAAACTGCAATGGTTGAATGGATGCGGTGAGGTGAAAGTAACAAAACGAGTGCTGATTTCCTTTGCAATAGGAAAGCATCAAGATGAGGTTATATGTGAAGTGGTTCCAATGCAAGCTGGCCATTTATTACTTGGCCGACCATGGCAATTTGATAGAAAGGTGATTCACGATGGGTATAAAAATGGGTATTCTTTTGAAATGAATGGAAGGAAAATCATTTTGGCACCTATGACACCAAAACAGATTTATGAAGACCAAACAAGGCTTAAGCAAGCAATGGGTGAGGTAAAATTAAGAGTGGCTGAAAAGAGAGCAGAGAAGAAAAGGAGTTAAAAGAAATTGACTGAAAATGTTGTGAGTGAGCAAGACAAGGGTGGTTGTGAGGAAAGAAAAGAGAGTAAAGAAAACATTCCAATAGTGCTTCAAAAAGGTGAAACTTCGGGGCAAAAGGAGAGCTGTGCGGAAAGAGGGGATAGAAAATTAAACTTGTATGCTAAAGGAAGAGATGTGAGGAATGCCATATTTGCCAACAAGCAAATATTATTAATTGTGTTTAAGGACTCCTGTTTATCCACATCCGACTTTGACCCCAATTTGCCTAGTGTTGTTGTCTCCCTTTTGCAGCAATATGAGGATGTGCTACCTGAGGAGATGCCAGCTGGACTACCACCTATTCGAGGGATTGAGCACCAGATTGATTTTGTACCTGGAGCAATCATTCCCAACCATCCAGCCTATAGAACTAATCCTGAAGAAACCAAAGAATTACAAAGGCAAGTTGAGGAATTGCTAGCTAAGGGTTATGTGAGAGAAAGTATGAGCCCTTGTGCTGTACCCGTCCTTTTGGTACCAAAGAAAGATGGCACATGGCGCATGTGTGTGGATTGTAGGGCGGTCAACAAAATCACTGTAAAGTATCGCCACCCTATACCTAGATTGGATGATATGTTGGATGAACTTTGTGGTGCGTGTGTTTTTACCAAAATTGACTTGAAAAGCGGATATCATCAAATTCGCATGAAAGTAGGTGATGAATGGAAGACTGCATTTAAAACAAAGCATGGACTATATGAGTGGTTAGTGATGCCTTTTGGGCTAACTAATGCTCCTAGCACTTTTATGAGATTGATGAATCATGTGTTGCGTGCTTTTATTGGAAGAGTTGTTGTTGTTTATTTTGATGATATATTGGTTTACAGTAGAGACATGAATGAACATATGCATCATTTAAGAGCTGTATTCAATGTGTTAAGAAAGGAAAAATTATATGGTAACTTGAAGAAATGTTCATGATGCATGGAAAAGGTTGTCTTTTTAGGATTTGTCATTAGTGCTAATGGTGTTGAAGTTGATGATGAAAAAATTAGAGCTATTAAAGACTGGCCCAATCCAAAGTCTGCATCTGAAGTACGTAGTTTCCATGGACTAGCTAGTTTCTATAGAAGATTTATTAAGAATTTCAGTACCATTGCAGCACCATTAAATGATCTTGTCAAAAAGAATGTTAATTTTCTTTGGAAACAGAAACAAGATGATGCTTTTCACAAAATTAAAGACATGTTATGTTCCGCTCCTGTGTTGGCTTTACCTAATTTTTCTAAGACTTTTGAGATTGAGTGTGACGCATCAGGAATAGGTATTGGAGCCGTTTCAATGCATAATAAGAGACCAATAGCATACTTTAGTGAGAAGCTTAATGGAGTAGCTTTGAACTATTCTACATATGACAAAGAGTTGTATGCATTGGTACGTGCCTTGGAAACGTGGCAACATTACCTTTGGCTAAAGCAATTTGTCATCCACACAGATCATGAGTCATTGAAGCATATCAAGGGGCAATAAGTTGAGTAGGCGTCATGCAAAATGGGTTGAGTTCCTTGAGACCTTCCCATATGTGATTCAATACAAACATGGGACAGAAAATGTGATTGCTGATGCCTTATCTCGAAGGTATAACCTTCTTGCCCTTCTTGATGTGTTGAAGGAACATTTTTATTGGCCGAATATGAAAAGAGATGTTGAAAGAGTATGTGTGAGGTGCGTTGTGTGTGCTAGGGCTAAATCTAGAGTTTTGCCACAAGGTTTGTATACACCTTTGCCTACCCCTAGTGATCCTTGGGTTCATTTGTCAATGGATTTTGTGTTGGGATTACCTAGGTCTAAACAAGGCCATGATTCAATTTTTGTTGTTGTTGACAGGTTTTCAAAAATGGCACATTTTATTCCATGCCATAAAACTGATAATGCTACAAATGTTGCAAATATGTTCTTTAGAGATATTGTTAGGTCGCATGGCATACCTAAGAGTTTAGTTAGTGATAGGGATGTTAAATTCCTCAGTCACTTTTGGAAGGTTTTGTGGGGAAAATTGAGCACCAAGTTGTTATTTTCCACCACTTGTCACCCACAAACCGATGGTCAAACTGAAGTAGTAAATAGGTCAATAACTACTCTTTTGCATGCTGTGGTTAAGCAAAATTTGAAGTCATGGGAAGATTGCATTCCACTTGTTGAATTTGCATACAATAGAAATGTGCATTCTTCTACTGGCTATTCTCAATTTGAAATTGTGTATGGTTTCAATCCTTCAACTCCTTTGGATCTTTTACCTTTGCCTGTGAACGAACTTGCTAGTTTAGATGGAAAAAGAAAAGCAGAATTGGTGAAGAAAATCCATGAACAAGCCAAGCTTCAAATTGAAAAGAAAAATGAAAATTATGCTAGTCACATTTCAACCTGGAGATTGGGTATGGGTTCACTTGCGCAAAGAAAGGTTTCCTGCTCGAAGGAAATCAAATGTGTTGGACCTTTCCAAGTGCTTACCAAAATTAATGATAATGCCTACAAAATAAATCTGCCCGGTGAGTATAATGTCAGTGCCACCTTCAATGTTGCTGATTTATCTCCTTGTGTTGATGCAGGAATAGATTCGAGGACGAATCCTTTTGAAGCGGAGGGGAATGATGAGAATCAAGCTACATCCATGCCAAAGGATTTCATCCAAGGTCCAATTACTAGAGCTAGAGCTAAATCACTTCAGAATTCAATTTGTGAAATCGTAAGGAGCAAGGATTATAAGTGGGAATGGCATGAAGAAAATTATAAAGGATTAAATTTGGTGAAAATTAAGCTTGGAATTGACCAGGTGTCATGTGGAGCATTAGGTTACATGGAATAAACTGTGGACATGCATGTACCAGATCCAACCCATGTACATGCATCTGCTGTCACCTTTTTGAAAGAATATTCCTTGCTGTTATAACCACCTCTCTTTTGGACTTAAATGCCCTTATTTGCTATTGTATTAAATTTACTTTTTGTAAGGAGTTTTTAGACTTTTGATATATTAATTTTTGTTTGGACTTAAAGCTCCTTAAAGCTGTTACTAAAGTAGGGATATTTTTGTCTTTAGCTTTGAAGCCAAGAGGCTATAAATACAAGTGTAATGAGAGAGTGGAGGACACACTTTGAGTATTAATGAAAGATTGTTTCTGCTCCTTTAGTATCAGAGCAAAGGGACGTCCAAACAAGGTAGATTATATATTTGCTTCTTATTCTTTGTGTGTTTGTTACCTTTTTCATATTTGCTGTTTGGCTCTAGTTCCATATTTGTTTCTTCTTCTTCATCTTGCATCTGGTTCTTTCTTGCTAAACCTTGTTTTACTTCCTAGTGTTTTAGTTATTCACATTTTTGTTCATTGTATACTTGACCGAAATTGGCTCTTGGGGTTTAGTATGACTTGTTTGTGTAAAAATTTGTTTTGTTGAGTTTGTCTTACGGTTTTGAGTTAATCAAGCCAAAGCCATTATTCTAACTATCCATCTTGCTTCCTTCATTTTGATATCAAGCATGAGAGATTATTTGGGTCATTGAGTTCCACTAACCTATTAGGCCTGAAACTTTACCAGCAATATTTGGGTGTGTTGAAGACGTTGGGTGTAAATTTTGGGGGTTGTTTGATATTGTTTGCCTACTGAACCAAAATTTTGCGACAGACCCGATCAAATTAAGTTCACATAGCAAATAGACCCAGAAATTCATGAAAATTTACAGGGTGTTTATACCCCACTTCAGTAGTTCCCAAATTAAATTTTAGCTTAAAAGTCGTCCGTTTGTGTGGGGTTAAAATTCAACCATTTGTGTGGGGAGCCAAAATTTTGCGGCAGAATCGATTAAAATAAGTTCACATAGCAAATGTACCCAGAAATTTCTGAAAATTTATCAGGTGTTTATACCCCATTTCAGTAGTTCCCAAATTAAATTTTAGCTTAAAATTCGTCCGTTTGTGTGGGGAACCAAAATTTTGCGGCAGACCCGATCAAATTAAGTTCACATAGCAAATCAGCCCGGAAATTCCTGAAAATTTACAGGTTGTTTTTGCCACATTTGAGCTATTCTCAAATTAAATTTCACCTTAAAATTTAACCGTTTGTGTGGGAAACAAAAATTTTGCGGCAAACACGATTAATTTTGGTTTACAAGGTAAACTTTTCAAGAAAAGCCTGAAATTCTAGCAGCAATTAGTCAGTATTGGGTTGCATTTGCCTACTCAATTTCATATCAAAATACACTCGTTTGCCTGGTGATCCTAAATTTATGCAATTCTTGGTATATTGTGTGAACTGCTGGTAATTGTGATAAGTTGGTGGTAAACTTGGATATGTAAGCTTGATATCTCTACTTTTGGTTGTCTCTTTTCCAGCTTACTACTCTTTTATTTTGGTGTCTTCTTTTTTGATTCCTTATTGCATTAAAATTAAGCTTGGAAGTGACCAGGTGTCATGTGGAGCATTAGGTTACATGGAATAACCTGTGGACATGCATGCACCAGATCCAACCCATGTAGATGCATCAGCTGGCACCTTTTTCAAGGAATATTCCTTGGTGTTATAACCACCTCTCTTTTGGATTTAAATGCCCTTATTTGCTGCTGTATTAAATTTCCTTTTTGTAAGGAGTTTTTAGACTTTTGATAGATTAATTTTTGTTTGGACTTAAAACTCCTTACAGCTGTTACTAAAGTAGGGATATTTTTGTCTTTAGCTTTGAAGCCAAGAGACTATAAATACAAGTGTAATGAGAGAGTGGAGGACACACTTTGAATATTAATGAAAGATTGTTTCTGCTCCTTTAGTGAGTAAATTGGCTGTTGCCTTTGTTCTTGTGAAGCTCATTAACTTGCTAAGATTTCTATCTTGCAAGGTTTAATGTGCATAATATTCTTGGTTTATTCATTCTCCATATGAATTAGGTTAAGAATCCCATTTCTGATATTTTCTTTGAATTACACAACAATTTGATTGTGCTGGTTCAAAGAATCAAATTCATACATCTTGATTTGGTGCTTTCCATATTGTTCATTTAATTCTTGAATGTGGGTTTTCAAGTTACCAATTACTTGAAGGTTCACATCATTATCACAATTACCAGCAGTTCACACAATACACCAAGAATTGCATAAATTTAGGATCACCAAGCAAACGAGTGTATTTTGATATGAAATTGAGTAGGCAAATGCAACCCAATACTGACTAATTGCTGCTAGAATTTCAACATTTTCTTCACAGGTTTACTATGTAAACCAAATTTAATCATGTCTGCCGCAAAATTTTGGTTCCCCACACAAACCGTTAAATTTTGAGTTGAGATTTAATTTGAGAATAGCTCAAATGTGGCACAAACAACCTGGTAATTTACAGGAATTTCTGGGCTGATTTGCAATGTGAACTTAATTTAATCGGGTCTGCCGCAAATGGGGTATAAACACCCGGTAAATTTTCAGAAATTTGTGGGTATATTTGCTTTCTGAACTTAATTTGATCGATTCTGCCGCAAAATTTTGGTTCCCCACACAAATGGTTGAATTTTAAGCTGAAATTTAATTTTGGAACTACTGAAGTGGGGTATAAACACCCTGTAAATTTTCAGGAATTTCTGGGTCTATTTGCTATGTGAACATAATTTGATCGGGTCTGCCGCAAAATTTTGGTTCAGCAGGCAAACAATATCAAACAACCCCCAAAATTTATACCCAACGTCTTAAACACACCCAAATAATGCTGGTACAGTTTCAGGCCAAATAGGTAAGCCGAACTCAATGACCCAAATAAGCTCTCATGCTTGATATCAAAATGAAGGAAGCAAAATAGATAGCTAGAATAATGGGTTTGGCTTGATTAACCCAAAACCCTAAGACAAACTCAACAAAACAAATTTTTAAACAAACAGATCATACTAAACCCCAAGAGCCAATTTCGGTCAAGCATACAATGAACAAAAATGTGAATAACAGAAACACAATAAGAAGCAAAACAAGGTTTAGCAAGAAAGAACCAGGTGCAAGATGAAGAAGTAGAAGCAAATATGGAACTAGAGCCAAACAGCAAATATGAAAAAGGTAACAAACACAAAGTAAGCACAAAGAATAAGAAGGAAACAGAGAATCTACCTTGTTTGGACGTCCCTTTGCTCTGATACCAAAACTGATGTGAACCTTCAAGTAATTGGTAACTTGAAAACCCACATTCAAGAATTAAAGGAACAATATGGAAAGCACCAAATCAAGATGTATGAATTTGATTCTTTGAACCAGCACAATCAGATTGCTGTGTAATTCAAAGAAAATATCAGAAATGAGATTCTTGACCTAATTCATATGGAGAATGAATAAACCAAGAATATTATGCACATTAAACCTTGCAAGATAGAAATCTCAGCAAGTTAATGAGCTTCACAAGAACAAAGGCTACAGCCAATTTACTCACTAAAGGAGCAGAAATAATCTTCATTAATATTCAAAGTGTGTCCTCCACTCTCTCATTACAATTGTATTTTATAGTCTCTTGGCTCCAAAGCTAAAGACAAAAATATCCCTACTTTAGTAACAGCTGCAAGGAGCTTTAAGTCCAAACAAAAATTAATCTATCAAAAGACTAAAAACTCCTAACAAAAAGCAAATTTAATACAGCAGCAAATAAGGGCATTTAAGTCCAAAAGAGAGGTGGTTATAACAGCAAGGAATATTCTTTCAAAAAGGTGCCAGCAGATGTGTAACACCCCTCACCCTTCTACAGTGTAGCCGAGCAAGACGTGCTACACGGCGTGCCGGAGCACCTGATCTTATCTGATTTCATTATAGTTCTAGATTTACTTGTTCAAAAACTTTATCTGAGGTTTAGGCTATTTTTACTTTTATCAAAATCTGACTAATTTGGAAAATTCAAAAATTTCAATGATAATCCAGCAGAGTGCTGGCAGTAATTTGGACTAACAGTTCTTCTGAACCTGCCAAAAACAATTTCAATATATACTCAAATTCACAACTCAGAATCAGTCTCAAAATTTTTCATACTCAATCTCAATCAGAATCATCATGATCAGATACTTAACTCATATATCAAAATTCTTACATTTTATTATTTTGCATAATTTGCCAACTAATTACATAAATTTGTCAAGTACAGGATGTACAAATAATTTACATTATACTTAGAATGAACAAAATACATAACATGTATAAATATGAGCCCTATCTACATGCATTGCTGAGGAGGTGACAACCTTCAATTCTTCTGACACTTCTGCAGATCTGGACTTCAAAAATCTCAGTCGACAGTCTACTGGTTTTACCTTCAGTACCTGCGCGAGGAAGCAATTCCATCGCGCTAAGCATTTCTGCTTAGTGGTGCAATAGTATAACAAGAAATAATATATACAATTAAAGAAAGAAATAAATCATAATTCAGATACTCAAGAATCAATTTAATTTGGTATGGTATTTCTAGTATCAACGATCTTATATACTAGTTTGTTCCTCTTTGGAAGTGCTTAGTTTATAACTTTTCAGTAATACTACCCAGTATACAAATTATTCTAACTGTATTGTATTTTAAGTCTCTACGGTTCTACAATTTATATTTTTATTATGTTTCTTTTGCTAATTTCTTTTACTCATTCATTCAATACTTAATTTAATTGTACTGAAATTTCATTATACTTAACTTAACTTAGCTTCCTGAATTGAATAATGTTTTAAATGACTGCCCATATAGCCTATACACTGACCAGACTGGATAAACGGATATACTAGCACTGGGTACCTAGTACCTCGGGCCGTCACACCATCGGTCACAAAGTATCTCCCGGTGTGCAAACAGTGTGGCTAAAAAGCCATATAATCAATCAGGCATTAAGCCGAGTATAATAACACAAACTGTATAGCCATAGGCTATTAAAATCATAGTATGGCATAATAAGCCATAAAACACAGTATGACGTAAAGTCATTTACAGAACAGCTGTCAGAATCCTATTGGCATGCCAACCTATCCAAACTAGTCAACTAGGCAAATTAGGGCATATTACAATGTTACATATTTAATTCTTTATTCATAGGGTTTATACATCTTTATGCCTTTCACTGGTCAATAAAATTATTGACCTTTTTATGCATCATGGATAGGTTGATTCTAGCATCAACATGTCACAATTTACAATTCAATATGTTGTCAATATAATGCAATTTACCCTTTTCACAAGTTGGCATTCATTGCCAAATCACTTCAAGCATCATTTTATGTAATTACCAATTTTCAATTTTAGTGTGCTAGATTGGTCTAGCTTAAAGTCCTATTTCCCTTGGTTTTTCAGCTTCTGGTCAAGAAGCAAAATTGTAGCTCTATGTCTTATTGCACGCGGGGTAAAATTTCAGGTCATTTCGAGTTGTATATACCAAGTTATGGTCAATCTACTAAAGTTGGATAGATTGCACATTTAGTGCAAAACTTGGTCAATTTCTCAATTTTTATTTGCTAGATTTGTCTAGCTTAAAGTCCTATTTCTCTTGGTACTATTCCCTTCAATTATTTTCATTAGTCAACCTATAATGTTGACCCTTGATGCACTCTACGTGAGTCAATTCTAATGTTACCAATATGTCACATTTTATAGCCCTTTAGTGTTGGTATATGTTACCAATTTTATGTCCAAGTGTATTGCATTTTATTGTAATTTACCGGATTTCGGTCTACTATTTTGACCTAGCCGGACGACCTAGTTTCCTCGGTTTTTGGGTTTCGGTCCAAACTACAAACTTGTAGGTCTATGTCTTATGGAACGCGGGGTAAAATTTCAGGTCATTCTGAGTTATGTAGACCAAGTTATGGTCATTTTACTATTGCTGGTCAAAATGTATCAAAATTGGTCACTTTAGGTCATTTTAGGTTCGGCCAGTTTTTGGACCCGAACTTGTGCAAGCCTTTTGACTTACTTATGGTCATTTCTGGGCTTGGGTGTCTTTATAAGACTTGTAGATATATGTCTTAACTATTCATGGTCAAAATTTCAGGTCAATTGGACATGTTTGAGTGAGTTATGGCCTAAACACTAACTGCTGCCCAAATGGTCAGTTTTCAGGCCTTAAATGCACTAATCCAAATTTGGTCACTTTTTAAGGTCAGTTTCTAGGCAGAATTTTGGCAACCTTTCTACATGAAAGTTGGCCTATTTGGTGTCTAGTTTCACCCCCCATTGGCGTCATACCAATTGGGTTCATAGTTTGGCACTTGTGGCCTAATTTAGGTGCTGCCTTCAATACACAACCTGCACAAATCTCATACACTCCCAATTTAATGTTCCTTCTCCTCCTCATTACTACAATATTCAATCAACAACACTTCCATACATCTATTGTACACAATTCCAGCAACAATTCTGGGCAGAATGTTCAAGTGCTCAATGCACACAATTCATCATTAAGTTCAATATTCACTTCCACAAAAATTCAACATACTTCAATGTCAATATTACACATACACTTCAACATATTCATACTTCAATGTCACTTACACTTGCTGCCCACAATTTAACATTAGCATATACCATTAATAATCACAAGTTCCCACACAAATTCATGCTATTAGGGGCTGCCAAACATGGCAATTTGCTCAAGGCATCAAGGTTCCATTTCACACCCTTAATTTAAACACTACATGCACATACTTAAATACAAACTTACTACAACTTTCATTTGAATTAATCAACCTTCATTTTCATTCATTAGAAGTAAAAATAACTCAAGCTCAACAAGGGTTCATGGCTGCCTAAAATGAAGCAACAACACAAATCTCCAATAATTGTTTCAAACCATAATTTAAATTTCTCAATTTCAATCAATTCAAGTCCTATCACTTCCCATACATATACCCATATCAAACATCATCTTTAAACTCATCTACATCATTTAAACACATCAAAATCCCATGAATGTCTTGGCTGCCGAAATGAAGGGCTCACCAAATATACATTAATTTACTAAATTTCTTCAAAAATCAACTCACCCAAAGCTCAAAACAAGATCTAATGAAAGAAAATGGGGAGATTAAGCACTAACCTCAACTTGGGCTTGATTAAACTTTTCCAAAACTCCTCTTTCTTGCTTCCTACATGCTGCCCATGATGTGTAGACCAAGTTTAATGAAGATACTTGCATGGAATCATGGCTTGATCAATGGTGCATGAAGGCAATATGGGGCGGCCATGGATGAAGCTTGGAGAAATTTCAATTCGGCAAAGAAGAATAATGAGGAAGAAGATGAATAGTGGAAAAATCTGTCCTAGTGGTCCTTATATACTCCACTAATGCCCCACTAATCACAATTAAAAATTACATTAATTCATGATTTCCTTTAATTGCAATTATGCCCTCCAATTCCCTTAAATTACATGTTATCTTGAATTTCATTTTTCATGGGATTTTTAAAATATAATGCCACTTATTTTTCATGGACATTTAAGTCAAAAGTCAACTCTAGGTGTCAATTGACCAAAATTGCCCTCTTCAGGTCAAGTTCGGACTTTTTCAGTAACACCGATTTACTCCTTGTACCGCCGATTTCTTTAACTTTTATATATTTTTTTTTTTCGTTTATACTAACTTTATAATTTTTCTTTGACATTTTCAATGTCAATTACACCTCAGTAAACCTTTAATTATGTCCCGAAAATATTTCTCGGGGTTTCTCCGCGTCCAAGGTTAGTCAACGATCCTCGCCGTAACTTCCCGGTGCGGTCACCCATCGCTACGGGTTTGGCTCGTTTAACTTATTCACATTTTCTTTCTCTCTTTCATTTTTGTTTGATTTTTTCTTGTATTTTCTTTTTATTTATTTCATCATTATATGTCTGTTCACTATCACCGAAGTGTAGTTCCAGACATCCTGACTTGCCTGGACTGTTATTTGGCCACTAGAGCAACAGAACGTACAGAACACGTACAGTGGGGATGTTACAAGATGCATGTACATGGGTTGGATCTGGTGCATGCATGTCCACAGGTTATTCCATGTAATCTAATGCTCCACATGACACCTGGTCACTTCCAAGCTTAATTTTCACCAAATTTAACCCTTTATAATTTTCTTCATGCCATTCCAGCTTATAATCCTTGCTCCTTAAGATTTCACAAATTAAATCTGAAGTGATTTAGCTCTAACTCTAGTAATTGGACCTTGGATGAATTCCTTTGGCATGGATGTAGCTTGATTCTCATCAGAAACTGACTCAGTAATCTTCTCACCTACTAAAAGATCCGCTAATGAGTGGGCATTCAGTAAATTCATTATCAAAAGATTCATATCTTATGATGAATGGGGAGATTCTCTTTTTAAACTGATGAGAATTAAGCTACATCCACATCAAAGGATTTCATCCAAGGTCCAATTACTAGAGCTAGAGCTAAATCACTTCATAATTTAATTTGTGAAATCTTAAGGAGCAAGGATTATACGCTGGAATGACATGAAAAAAAAAGTATAAAGGATTAAATTTGGTGAAACTTAAGCTTGGAAGTGACCAGGTGTCATGTGGAGCATTAGGTTACATGGAATAACCTGTGGACATGCATGCACCAGAGGAGCCCATGTACATGCATCTACTGGCACCTTTTTGAAGGAATATTCTTTGCTGTTATAACCACCTCTTTTTTGGACTTAAATGCCCTTATTTGCTGCTGTATTAAATTTGCTTTTTGTTAGGAGTTTTTAGTCTTTTGATAGATTAATTTTTTGTTTGGACTTAAAGCTCCTTGCAGCTGTTACTAAAGTAGGGATATTTTTGTCTTTAGCTTTGGAGCCAAGAGACTATAAATACAAGTGTAATGAGAGAGTGGAGGACACACTTTGAATATTAATGAAAGATTATTTCTGCTCGATTAGTGAGTAAATTGGCTGTTGCCTTTGTTCTTGTGAAGCTCATTAACTTGCTGAGATTTCTATCTTGCAAGGTTTAATGTGCATAATATTCTTGGTTTATTCATTCTCCATATGAATTAGGTAAAAAATCCCATTGCTGATATTTTCTTTGAATTACACTACAATCTGATTATGCTGGTTCAAAGAATCAAATTCATACATCTTGATTTGGTGCTTTCCATATTGTTCCTTTAATTCTTGAAGGTGGGTTTTCAAGTTACCAATTACTTGAGGGTTCACATCATAAACAGAGAGAATTGGCTTATGGAAAGTCTAGATATTTCAACTACTTTGATTATATTCAAGCCTGGTCAGGAGCCTTATTGTATGAAAATAGGCATTGCAAATTTAGCTGGTTTATGCAATTTCAGCTGGAAAAGGGTTCATGGGAATTTGTCACATGGTTCTATGAATGGTTCTATAAGGTACGAGATGTCTATAAATAATTTATTGACTCTAACAAATCCTTAAAGGATGGAAGATTATTATTTACTATCCTATATAAAGTTCCATGGATAGTTCGATGGGATTATATTATCTCTGCTAAAAAATATAAAAAATTTTCTGAGTTCTCAATAGAGCATATTCCCTGGCTAACTAGAAGAGTTCTAATAAAATGGTGGGACAAGTGTGAATTCTTCGAGCCACCATCAGTCTACTCAGCCAAAGGATTGATCTATTTGGCTAAAAAGCCAACAGCAACAAGTCCATCTCAAACAGCAAATTTGATTGACCTCTTTAGAGACCTACTTAAATCAGTACCAAAAGAAGAGCTAAGGAGATAGCTTTTTAGCGCACTAGCAGAAGGAGATGAGGCTTCCAGCTCAAAAGCCGCTAGTACTAAAGCAAAAGAAATAGGCAAGTGCTCTCAAATAAAAGATAAAAAAGAACAAAGCGACAACGACATAGAAATGGAAGGACAATATTTTGAAGACAGCCAAGACCCTTATGAGCTGTAAAGGGTTACGAATCAAAGCACTAAAAGGTTTCTACCACATTTTCAAGCATCTATCATATCTTCTCATAAAATAAGATTCCTACTAATGTCTGCCACTAAAAGTGACGAAAGCAGTGACGATTCAAGATTCCATACAAGACTCTATATATAGAACTCTCGACCTGCTTATCAAGCAGAATGTAAGAATAGAAGAGAGAAAAATAAGTGTGTTTTTAGATTGTTAAGTCTTAAGAGTGTTTTCTGTAAAATTCTCTGCTATAATAAAATCTTATGGTATTTTCTCAATACGAGTCTGCTTTCTCTAGTGTGAATAATGAACTAGATGTTTTAATCGATCAAGCAAAATCTTTAAATAAAGAACTAGAATACTTATCCATGACCACAATTGATCTTCTAGGTCAACCCTTTGGCAAATATGACTATTGGGTATATTACTCTATACCACCATCTGCCAGTATTCTCCAATCAACACTCACTCCAACTGATTGGGACGAAGAGAATAGCACTGTAAGTATTATTATTTAAGTAATGTTTAATTAAATGTCTGCTTTTATCTGGCGTGCTGTGTTTAATTTGCTATGTGTAGACTTAACAGATAGACGTGAAGTAGAACTGTTTAAAAGGGAGTTAATTAGTGAAGGAACCAATCTATTTAACCAACATTTAGAGACCCATAATGAATTCTGTGATTGTCATGAACATCAGTGTACTCTAGCTTTGTTTAATATAATAATAAGTTTCTTAGATAGATTAAGGGATAATAATTTTTAATTATCTTTTAATTTTGCACTTGCTTCCCCTATTGGTATCAGAGCCAGTTAGCAGATAGGTTATTCATAAGTTATGGTGAAACCCAAGTCGCGTATCTAAGAGCCATTGAAGCCGTAAGGAAGGCGTGTTAGGCAGTGGGAGTCAATCGTTGACAGTGATCTAGAACAAATGGATAAGTTATTTGCCAACTTATCAAGTAGCTCTAGGAGTTTGAGTGCAAAAACAAGAAAAAGAAAAAATTAAAAAATAAAGAAATATTATTAGTAGCAGATATAGATCAAAACCTTAACCCCAATTTAGTAGCAATTAAGAACAAATTAAATAAGAAGTTGAATTAGTAACTTAATATTAAAACCCTAAGTAAACAATTAACTACCTTAGCATAAAATTAAAGAAAGCTGTTAACTCACTTTAATTTGAAATTTATTCAAGGAAAAACTTAATTCTCAAATCTGATGTTTATAGAGTTCGGCTGAGCATATTTATAGGGGTTTAGAATTCAGATTTTCCCCTTACAAAGAGTCTTAATGATAAAGTAATTCCTATCTAAGTTGGTTAAGTCAAACCAACCAGAACAAAGTCCTAAAAGATTGAGGAGACTTGCAAAACTAATCATAACTTAAAGAGTCCTAATTGACATTAATTCCCAAGGGAATTTGGCATTAGCAAAAAAAGTAATTAAAGAAAACAATCCTATCTAGGTTATAAGTCTTTGTCTATTGACCCACCAACAAATTACAAGTCATGGTCCATTGGCCCACCAACAAACTTGCCTATGTATTAGGCCCAAAAAGGCTTAATTAAATTAATTAACTTGGGCTGGTTTATGCCTTCATCCATCTATGTTTGCTGGTCTTTTAAGCTCTTAGTTGAATTCGGCACAAGTTGGCATGTAACATGGTTTTATGCATACATCTTGTGATTGGCCCATTGTTTATTATTGGGAAACATTCAAAGCTTCATAATGGGCTGGCTGAACCTCCTCTTGTGCATGGTCCATTGGATTTGCCTTTGATCTTGCATCATTTTCCCTCTCCTCAAAAGCATTCGCCCTCGAATGTAAATCTGCATCATCAAAAGGGGACAAATCAGAAACATTAAATGTTGCACTAACATTATAATCGCTTGGCAAATCGATTTTGTAAGCATTGTCATTAATCTTTTCCAACACTTTGAATGGACCATTTCCTCTAGCATCCAGTCTTGACTTTTGTTTGGATGGAAACCTTTCTGATGAGAATTAAGCTACATCCACGCCAAAGGATTTCATCCAAGGTCCAATTACTAGAAACTAGAGTTAAATCACTTCAGAATTTAATTTGTAAAATCTTAAGGAGCAAGGATTATAAGCTGGAATGACATGAAGAAAATTATAAAGAATTAAATTTGGTGAAAATTAAGCTTAGAAGTGACCAGTTGTCATGTGGAGCATTAGGTTACATGGAATAACCTGTGGACATGCATGCACCAGATCCAACCCATATACATACATCTGTTCCACGCACATAAAAAGTGAAATATGCTGTTGGCACCTTTTTGAAGAAATATTCCTTGCTGTTATAACTACCTCTCTTTTGGACTTAATACAGCAGCAATAAGGGCATTTAAGTCCAAAAGAGAGGTAGTTATAACAGCAAGGAATATTCCTTCAAAAAGGTGCCAGCAGCATATTTCACTGTTCATGTGCATGGAACAGATATATGTATATGGGTTGAATCTGGTGCATGCATGTCCACAGGTTATTCCATTTAACCTAATGCTCCACATGATACCTGGTCACTTTCAAACTTAATTTTCACCAAATTTAATTCTTTATAATTTTCTTCATGCCATTTCAGCTTATAATCCTTGTTCCTAAGACTTCACAAATTAAATTCTGAAGTGATTTAGCTCTAGCTTTAGTAATTGGACATTAGATGAAATCCTTTGGCATGAATGTAGCTTGATTCTCATCATTCCCCTCTTCAAAAGGATTCGTCCTCGAATCTGTTCCTGCATCAACACAAGGAGATAAATCAGCAATATTAAAGGTGACACTGACATTATACTCACTGGGCAAGTTTATTTTGTAGGGATTATCATTAATTTTGGTCAGCACTTGGAAAGATCTATCACATTTTGGTTGTAATTTTGATTTCCTAAGAGTGAACCCATACCCAATCTCTAGGTTGAAATGTAACTTTCTTCCTTCCTTTGTTGTCTTGACTAGCATATTTTTCATTTTTCTTTTCAATTTGAAGCTTGGCTTATTCATGGATTTTCTTCACCAATTCTGCTTTTCTTTTTCCATCTAAACTAGCAAGCTCGTTCACAGACAAAGGTAAAAGATCCAAAGGAGTTAAAGGATTGAAACCATACACAATTTCAAATGGAGAATAGCCAGTAGAAGAATGCACATTTCTATTGTATGCAAATTCAACAAGTGGAATGCAATCTTCCCATTACTTCAAATTTTGCTTAACCACAGCACGCAAAAGAATAGTTAGTGTCCTATTTACTACTTCAGTTTGACCATCGATTTGTGGGTGACTAGTAGTGAAAAATAACAATTTGGAGCCCAATTTTCCCCATAAAACTTTCTAAAAATGACTAAGGAATTTAACATCCCTATCATTAACTAAACTCTTAGGTATGCCATGCAACCTAACAATATCTCTAAAGAATAAATTTGCAACATTCGTAGCATCATTAGTTTTATGGCATGGAATAAAATGTGTCATTTTTGAAAACCTGTCAACAACAACAAAAATTGAATCATGGCCTTGTTGTATACAAACCTTGTGGTAAAACTCTAGATTTAGCCTTAGCACACACAACACACCTAACACATACTCTTTCAACATCTCTTTTCATATTCGGCTAATAAAAATGTTCATTTAACACATCTAAAGTTTTGATAACACTAAAATGACCCATTAATCCACTAGCACAAGACTCATTCACAAGTAATTCACATGGAACTCTTAGGCACACACAATCTATTTTCTCTAAACAAATATCCATCATGCCTATAAAACTTCTCAAAAGCATTCTTTTCACAAGCAGCATACACTCTAGCAAAGTCATCATCTTCAACATATAATTCTTTCACATATTCGAATCCCAATAATTTTGCATCAAGAAGGACAAGAAGGTTATACCTTCGAGATAAGGCATCAGCAACTACATTTTCTTTACCATGTTTATATTGAATCACTTATGGGAGGTTTCAAGGAACTCAACCCATTTTGCATGACACCTACTCAACTTATTCTACCCCTTGATATGCTTTAATGACTCATGATCTGTGTGGATGACAAATTGCTTTGGCCAAAGCTAATGTTGCCACGTTACCAAGGCACGTACCAATGCATACAACTCTTTGTCATATGTAGAATAGTTCAAAGCTGCTCCATTAAGCTTCTCACTAAAGTATGCTATTGGTCTCTTATCCTGCATTAAAACGGCTCCAATACCTATTCCTGATGCATCACACTCAATCTCAAAATTCTTAGAAAAATCAAGTAAAGCCAACACGGGAGTGGAACATAACATGTCTTTAATTTTGTGAAAAGCATCATCTTGTTTTTGTTCCCAAACAAAATTAACATTCTTTTTGACAAGATCATTCAATGGTGCTACAATGGTACTGAAATTCTTAATAAATCTTCTATAGAAACTAGCTAGTCCATGGAAACTACGTACTTCAGATGCAGACTTTGGAATGGGCCAGTCTTTAATAGCTCTAATTTTTTCATCATCAACTTCAACACCATTAGCACTAATGACAAATCCTAAAAAGACAACATTTTCCATGCAAAATGAACATTTCTTCAAGTTAGCATACAATTTTTCCTTTCTTAACACATCGAATACAGCTCTTAAATAATGCATATGTTCATTCATGTCTCTACTGTAAACGAATATATCATCAAAATAAACAACAAATTTTCCAATAAAAGCATGTAACGCATGATTCATCAATCTCATAAAAGTGCTAGGAGCATTAGTTAGCCCAAAAGGCATCACTAACCACTCATATAGTCCATACTTTGTTTTAAATACAGTCTTCCATTCATCACCTACTTTTCATGCAAATTTGATGATATCCGCTTTTCAAGTCAATTTTGGTAAAAACACAAGCACCACAAAGTTCATCCAACATATCATCCAATCTAGGTATAGGGTGGCGATATTTTATAGTGATTTTGTTGGCCGCCCTACAATCCACACACATGCACCATGTGCCGTCTTTCTTTGGTACTAAAAGGACGGGTACAGTACAAGGGCTCATACTTTCTCTCACATAACCCTTAGCTAGCAATTTCTCAACTTGCCTTTGTAATTCTTTGGTTTCTTCAGAGTTAGTTCTATAGGCTGGACAGTTAGGAATAACTGCTCCAGGTACAAAATCAATCTGGTGCTCAATCCCTCGAATAGGTGGCAGTCCTGGCGACATCTCCTCGGGTAGTAAATTCTCATGTTCCTGCAAAAGGGAGACAATAACACTAGGCAAATTAGAGTCAAGGTCAGATGTGGATAAACAAGAGTTCTTAAACACAAGTAATAATATTTACTTGTTGGCAAACATGGCATTCCTCACATCTCTTCCTTTAGCATACAAGCTTAATTTTCTCTTCCCTCTTTCCGCACAGCTCTCCTTTTGCACCGAAGATTCACCTTTTTCAAACATTCTTGGAATGTTTTCTTTACTCTCTTTTCTTTCTTCACAACCACCCTTGTCTTGCTCACTCACAATATTTTCACTCAATTTCTTTTCACTCCTTTTCTTCTCTGCTCTCTTTTCGACCACTTGTAATTTTACCTAACCCATTGCTTGCTTAAGCCTTGTTTGGTCTTCATAAATCTATTTTGGTGTCATAGGTGCCAAAATGATTTTCCTTCCATTCATTTCAAAAGAATACCTATTTTTGTACCCATAGTGGATCACCTTTCTATCAAATTGCCATGATCAGCCAAGTAACAAATGGCTAGCTTGCATTGGAACCACGTCACACATAATCTCATCTTGATACTTTCCTATTGCAAAGGAAACTAGCACTTGTTTTGTTACTTTTACCTCACAGCATTCATTCAACCATTGCAATTTATAGGGTCTAGGGTGTTTCAAAGTCCTCAACCCTAATCTCTGCACCAAAATAGTACTAGCAACATTAGCACAACTTCCCCCATCAATGATGACACTACAAGCTTTGTCTTGGATAAGACACCTTGTATGGAAAATTGTCTCTCTTTGCAATTTATCACCAATATCCTCCTTTACTTGAGTATTTAATGCTCTCATAATCACTAGAGCACTTCCTTCAGCAGCATATTCTACCTCTGCATCCTCCTCCCCTAAAGGTGTGGAATCAGTCACAATTTCCTCCTCCATTTCTATCTCACCATTTTCTCTTATGACCATGAATCTCTTGTTAGGGCATTGAGAAGCTATGTGTCCACTGCCCAAACACCTAAAACGCTTCACATCTCTATTTTGGGTAGTAGTAGCAACCTCTTTTCTTTTACTTTCTACAAATTTCTTCTCCACCTTCTTTTTCCTTTTCCTCATTTTTCTTATTTTTGCTAACAGCCTTTTCCCTATCCTCCTTCTTCCAGTTAGACTTCCAAGATGAAGAAGTACCTGCATTTCCTCCAAATTTTGACTTGCTTTTAAGTTACCTTTCTACCTTTATAGCCATGTGGACCATATCCTCCAACTTAACATATTGATGTAACTCAATAATATGAGCAATCTCCTTGTTTAGCTCATTCAAGAATCTACCCATGGTGATTTCTCTATCCTCCTCCACATTTGCTCTAATCATAGCAATTTCCATTTCTTTATGATAATCTTCAACACTTTTAGAACCTTGAGTCAATCTTTATAACCTCTGATGTAGCTCTCTATAGTAATGACTAGGAACAAATCTCTTCCTCATTATAGTTTTCATCTCACCCCATGTTGCAATTGATTGCTCATAATTTCTCCTTCTACTAATCAACACTTGATTCCACCATACCAAAGCATAATCAGTAAATTCTACTGTTGCTACCTTTACTTTTTCTCCTTCGAATAGTGATGACAATCAAAGACAACTTCTACCTTCCTTTCCCATTCTAGATACACATCCGGATTTCCAAGGGATGCTCATTTTAATACTTTTGATATTGTCATCTACCCCCATTCCTCTCTTCTTATCCTCCTATCCCCATTCCTCCTATCTTCAGCTCTTCTTTCATACCTACCCCTCCTAGGTCTTTCAACCTCAAAATCATAGTTATCAACCTCATCTTCATCAGATTCAACTACTGGATCCCTCCTATTTGGCCTTCTCTCATTTTTCCTATCTCTTTGCTCCAATCTTTCCAACCTATCTATGATTCCATGGCACACAACATTCATTCTTTCAAATTGTTTTCTGACAACCTGCATATAGAATGGATTTTCACCTTTCCCCTCACTACCATCACCCCTTCTAGACATGTTTTCAGACCTGCAAGAAAATGGTTGGTGTAAAGAAAACACCTCACTCACTTTCTTATGTGTTTACACTCAAAAAGGGAAACTCCACTCATGTTTAACTCAACAGGGCTTTTCCCCTCTTATGAACTCACCACTCTGTGCCTTTTACCTCTCTTGGCTATGTCCACAAGTTCTTATCAAACTCAAGTAACTCAAACCAAGACAACAACTCACAAAAATTTAACACACAATAAAATTCTTACACGTGACATATCAAAACAAGTAATCAAGAAAGCAATAATTCTTATCAAACTCAAGTAACTCAAACCAAGACAACAACTCACCAAAATTTAACACACAATAAAATTCTTGCACATGACATCAAAACGAGTAATTAAGAAAGCAATAATGTGACTCAAGAAGTCAAGAAAAGAAAAGCTCAAGTATGGAAATGTAATGCAATAAGGAATCAAGAAAGAAGACACCAAAATAAAAGAGTAGTAAGCTGGAAAAAAGACAACCTAAAGTATCTATTTTTAGGAAAGATTGGTGTATTAACCAAGACTTGCACATGTCCCATGATTGTTGAAATGTCTTGGCAGAATACACTAACCCATATTTCTGCCTTCTTTTGTTTCATTTTGGGGACAGAATTCATATGGTAAATTTTTGAGCAAAATTGCTGGAGTTTTGCTTCAAAGTTCTTCTTAGAACTCTTTCTATTTTTCTTAGCAAATTCTTGCCTTGATTTCTTAAGTTTTATTATATGTTCAAGGTTGTTCATCAGCATAGGTGAATTGGTCTTGTTCTTGGCTGTCTTTCTTGGGAATTATATTTTCAGTTCTCCATCTTCAAGGTGAAGGGTTGAAGGTTCAAGGGAGTTTCTTGGCTTGTTTTTGAAGATGGTCCTTTGGTCTTTCTTCTTAGTGGAATCAGCTACTAAGGGTAGAAACCGTATCATTTGGTATCAGAGCTTAGGCTCTCTTCAAAACAGGTTGGTCATCCATTTTGTTGTGTTCTTGTTTTTCCTTTCTCCTTTTATCTTCCTTGTGTTTCAGCCTTGAAGGTTCTTCAAGTCCTTATGTTTTCTGGTGTTTTTAAGAAAATCTGAACATATTCAAGGCTTAGTAGTGAGTTAACACTCAATATGATGCGTCCCACATCGGTTCTGCAGAGAGGTCTTGGGTGTTATATGGGTTTGCAAACCTCCCATTGTGAGCTAGCTTTTGAGGTAGAGTTAGACAGGTTCATATCATTTGGTATCAGAGACTCACTCTGTATGGGTCGGTGGGCCATGTACAAAGGTTCCCTGACGTTCTTCGAGAGAAGTCGGGGTGAACGAGTCATGACCCTGGTTGCTTCACGAGGACGTTCAGTCTAAAGGGGTCGGGAATGATGCGTCCCACATCGGTTCTACAGAGAGGTCTTGGGTGTTATATATATGGGTTTGCAAACCTCCCCTTGTGAGCTAGCTTTTGAGGTGGAGTTAGGCAGGTTCATATCACAATACTACTAATCTTAGGGTATATTAGAGTCTTGCTTGCATCTGTCCTTGTTTCCCTAGTTTTGTCATATTTGTGTTGTTTTCTACCTTAAACCTTTTCTTCACAACCTGGTTATTTGCATCTTTGTGGCTTGTTAAGTGTGTTGTTGAAGTGTTTAGTGTTGGATGTGTTGAGTGTATCTATTGTGTGGTTACATGATATATAAAAAAAAAAAACAAAAAGAAAGAAGAAAAAAAAGATCAAAAAAAAAGGTGCTAAAGTGTATGTTTGAGTGCTGAAATATTGTAAGTTCAACATTTCTATTTGGTGGCTGTTTTGAGGGAGGTATAACCAAACCAATCCAAAAAATTCTAAAACTTCATAGGGGTGCTTTGTAGTCGAAATTAAGCCTAGAAATCCAAAACATCAAGGTTCTTTCTGGAACCTCTAGACTTGATTTTCCCTACTAAAATTATCTCTTGTTGCTACCCTTAAAACAGTTTTACAAAATTCCAACTTTGCCTTTTTTTTTTTGGGGAGAGGCAAAAATAGCAAGCTAATTTTGACTCCTATTTCACTTCATTGCTCTAGAGCTTGATGTCTTCATTTCTTGCTTCAAGTGTCATAACAAACACTTATTCCACACGTTTTGCTTGAGTTTGTGCTTGAACATATATTAAAACTTGATTTAAACTTGCTGGAATTGCATTAGTTCTAACAAAAACTTGGTAAGCAAGCTTGAGTGGAAAAAGGCATCGAGTGGCAAGAACTCCAAGAGGGTAAAAGGCTATAAACTGAGTAAAAACACTTGAGTGACCAAAAATTGAGTGAATTTATGAGGTTTTCTGTTTTACTAACTTTTTTGTGCAGGTATTAAAAATGTCACAAGAACAAACTAGTGGACTTAATATGGATAATCCTTTTTACCAACAAGCACTTGTTCAACATTTGGAAAGAATTGGTAGACAATTGAGCAACCTAG